>NC_053156.1:86961820-87106820 GCF_016835505.1 Polypterus senegalus | reverse complement strand
CACATTCTGCATCAATCACAACATCATGGCTGCGTAGGGAGAAGGATCCGGGTACTGAAATGGCCAGTCTGCAGTCCAGATCTTTCACCTATAGAGAACATTTGGCGCATCATAAAGAGGAAGGTGGTGACAAAGAAGGCCCAAGACGATTGAACAGTTAGAGGCCTGTATTACGACAAGAATGGGAGAGCATTCCTATTTCTAAACTTGAGAAACTGGTCTCCTCGGTCCCCAGACGTCTGTTGAGTGTTGTAAGAAGAAGGGGAGATGCCACACAGTGGTGAAAATGGCCTTGTCCCAACTTTTTTGGGATTTGTTGACACCATGAAATTCTGAATCAACATATTTTTCCCTTAAAATGATACATTTTCTCAGTTTAAACTTTTGTTCCGTGATTTATGTTCTATTCGGAATAAAATATTAGAAGTTGGCACTCAGAGACACACACACACAGGCGTGCGAGAGAGAGAGAGACACACACACACACACACACAGGCGTGCGAGAGAGAGAGAGACACACACACAGGCGTGCGAGAGAGAGAGAGACACACACACACAGGCGTGCGAGAGAGAGAGAGACACACACACACAGGCGTCCGAGAGAGACACACACACACACGGACATGCAAGAGAGACACACACACACGGACATGCAAGAGAGACACACACACACGGACATGCAAGAGAGACACACACACACAGACAGACATGTAAGAGAGAGACAGACACACGCACGCGCACGCGAGAGAGAGAGACACACTATTGGGCTGAAACCAACCCTTGTGAACTCCATCAGAGACTCCTGCACAGTGAGTGTATTACACTTTGGTGTGCCATTGCAGAAATTGGCATTGTAGGCCCTTATTTTTTTTGAGGAAGGAGGAGCAACGGTTACCGTCACTTCAGAACGTTACATTGAAATGCTAGAGAACTTTTTGTGGCCCCAACTGGAAGAAATGGATGTGGTGGATGACTGGTTTCAACAGAGATGGAGCAACAGCTCATACGGCATGGAGATCCATGCAAGTTTTGGGAGGTGTTTTTGGGGAAGCTGATCTCCCTGTATGGTGATGTCGGGTGGCCTTCACGTTTACCTTATCACGCTCTGTGTGATTTCTTCTTGTGGAGCTATCTCAAGTCAAAGATGTACACACACCAACCTCAAAACCCTGAAGCCCTCAAGGATGCTATTTGCCACAAAATCGTTGCTATTCCCCATGAAATGATCGAACAAGTCATGCGAGCATTCATAAATCGTCTCAAGTGTATATCGCTAATGATGACCACCACCTTGAAGACATCATTTTTAAAATACAGTGAAAAAATCTATTTTGTATACCCTTTCTTGTGTCGTAATACTAGGGTGTTATACCGTGTTAGCCTTTATAAATGTAGCGAGAAGTCAAGCAAAAAAACATTTTATTGGCTAACTAAAAGATTACAATATGCAAGATTTAAGGCAACTCAGGCTGTGACGATGTGGGTTCTGGCTCCACACTCCCTTCTGATGTTTGGAAGCACTTGAACTCAACACCGTCGATAATGAAACCGAGTGAGCTAGTCAATGGAGGCAAATAAACAATTGAGCAAGCGGTGGTGCAAAAAGTGCAATAGTGCTTTTATTTAAAACAGTCAACAAAACAGGTGTTCAAATAGTGCAGTTCTCAAAGTTCTTTAAATAATCCATTAAAAGAACATGGAGGTAAAACCAATAAATAGAAAAAAACAATTCTTAAAAACCAGAGGTTAAAATCTTCTCATGGAAGCAGTCTTAAAAACAACAAACAAGCTCGGTGCTTCTTTTCTGTTAGCGTCTCACCTGCTTATCCCGTTTGGGCTTAGCAGCAGGCAAGACGCTCTCTGCAGCTGCCCTCCTCTACACACTCGAGACTGGAGACCTCCCGATCCCTGGCTCCGGTATGGCAGTCATCCCAGTCCCCGAGACTTGATTACCCCAATGGCCAGGACGCACACATTGGGGACTCCACCACCAAGTCTCCCGACTTCCGCTGCCTTTCCACGGCCTTCTGCGGCTCGTCGCTTTCACCTGGTCACTCCTGCTACCTCGTCGCTCAGCGGGAGCAACATCCACTCAAACACCCGGGTGACGGCCTTACACCCAGCTTCCTCACAGCTGCCCTCGAGTGCTCGATCGCTCGGCCACCACACACACGCACCGCGTGTCTGTCTCTCCTGCACCGCATGCTTCCTCACTCCCTGTAACCTCCGTCTTCTTTTCCTTATCTCGTTCTTTTTTCCTCTCTCGATTTTCTCATCTTTCCATTTTTCCCTCCCACAACCGACTCGCGCTTTTTAAAATGACGAGGGCCACAGCAGCTGCAGCATTAGCCATGGGACAATCACGATTGTGGGCAGTTCCTCACCTGTGCACTCGGTGAGAAACGCCCACACCCTACGGATCGCCCCACGGCTCGCTATGGCCCAACGTCCCCTCGCACGGTGATCATTTATTTAAAATGAATGGCCTTTGCTCAACGAGCTGTAGACCCATAACACCACACAGGCCCCTTCTTCAGGAAAGATGTAATGAAATTTATCTTGTAGCTCTTCTGTAGAATAAGTGTTTGAAATGTTATACAGTACTTCTTTTTGGCTCACCCTGTACATATGTCTCATTATATTTAAGCATAGAGTTTCATGCAATAACACAAATTCTATTTCATTCATTAAGAAGAACGCAGTACATAACCTTTAACAAGGTTGTATATATAACTCACTATGTGACACAAAACAGATACTTCATTAAAAACTGTCACCTAAGAAGGTTTGAATAAAACAATGTCTTTTGCTCAGTTCTATAATTGATGACACTTTAATTTCTTCACACTTGAAGTACAGGTTGGGGGTAAATTGGTTGATCAGGTATGCCACATGTAATTTTTTCTTGTAGTATATATTTCAGACATAAACATTTTATTGATATGTTAAAAATAAGTAAACATTATAAAAAAAAAAAAAAAAAACAGATTCTATCACAAAACATACAAATCTACACATACAAAAGGAAATGGGAATTGTTATTTTTGAGTCTTAAAAGTAATGCCCTTATGTATGGATTTATATGTTAATTGTGTGTGATAAGTGAGCCGATTGCGTTAAGAATACTTTTCAGAGTGATGTGCAATTCAACCTGATTGCCTCCAGGTCCCAATAACTATGCACTAGATTAAGTGTGATTTAAGCAATGAACAAACCCAGTTGCAAAAAAGTTGGGACGGTATGGAAAATGCACACCATGCACCTTACCATTGTTGATATCGCTGTGTGACTTAATGTGGTCTTCCGCTTTGTGGCGGAGTTGCTGCTTTTCCAAAATGCTTCCACTTTCCAGTGATACCACTTACAGTTAAACATGGAATATCCAGCAGGGAAGAAATTTCATGAACTGTCTTATTGCAAGGGTGGCATCCTATCACAGTACCATGCTTGAAGTCACAGAGCTCTTCAGAAGGACCCATTTTGATTCACAAATGTTTGTAAATGGAAACTACATATCTAGATGCTTGATTTTATACACCTGTGGCGAGGAGTCTGACTGAAACACCTGAATTCAATAATGAGGCGTGTCCCAATACTCTTGTCCATTGTTGTTCAATGACTATTAGTCTATTGCCAGTCAAACATCCCCATTTACTTATACACTGCAAGTTACATTTGCCATTAAACTTAAATTCATGTCTTGAAGAAAAGGTTAAAAAGCCAGAGTACCTAGACAAATGCACACAGACATGAAAAGACAAAGCGAACTAAAAAAAACAGAACACATGATAGAATTCAAACCTATGATCTGAGAAGTGAAGCATGTCAACTATTGTGCTACCATGCTGTCTTCACTGTAAGACTTTGTTTATTTAATTATTATTTAATAAAAATATATTAGGAGCACAATGTTATATAAAATGGTTAGTTTACAGAACATACACCAAGTTTACTCAAAAAAAATCAAATATTTGAATACAGTGTGTTAAAAACCTCAATGAGGCAATGCTTTGGTAAAGTACTGTCAAGGCAGATGTCACATATAAAGTATCATATAATACAAAAGATGTTCCATAGACTCCACACAGTAACATTTCCGGTCTATTAAATAAATCTATTAAATAAATAATTAAATCTATTTTTGATCTGATCTAAGGACTACGCAAAACACTCCACGTCACTGGCGGATGGATGGAGAGTTTTTTTTATTTGGCTGTGTTCACAGAATGCCCACTGCATACCCAGAATTTTAACGTTGGTAAAGGAAGTGGATAGACTTATTTCTAAAGATCCTTAGACAGTCCAGATTTCTAATGGAAGGTCTCCATGAATCTTCTTCCTGTGGCTGAGTGGGCTCAGCATGCCTTATTAATGGAACAACAAAGACATTTTTGATGAGTATTCAAGCCAATTTTTTTCACATTAGAAATGGGTGTAATAAAGCAAACTGACAGTAGAAATCCAAAGGACAACATAAAGTTTACTGCTGGTGCCAGGGGAGGTCAGTGCCCAGGTGCCTGAAAAATTCAAGTTTTTTTGATTAGATGTCATAAGTATGCGGTTTACTGGTCGTCAGTGGCCTTGGGAGACTGATTTAAGAAAAGAAAAGAAAAAAAAAGTAAATCAGTGCTTCAGCCTCTCTTATTAGACGATACAATAAAAAAATGGAGCATGATTATGGAAAATGCCAGCACTTCCCAATATCTGCATGACTATGGAATGCCTAAAGCAGTATTAAATTTCACAACTGGTCCAGTACAAGACTGTTGTATCTGACTAAAATGAACAAATACAAAATTAGGTTCCTTTCAATCAAAACTATAACAAAAATGTTATAAATTAAAAGCACAGAAGCTTTCTATTTCTTCTTTAGGCTGCTCCCATTAGGGGTAGCCAAAGAAGATCATCTTCCAAATCTTTCTGTCCTCTGCATCTTGTTCTGTTACACCCATCACCTGCATGTCCTCTCTCACCACATCCATAAACCTTCGCTTAGGCCTTCCTCTTTTCCTTTTCCCTGGCAGCTCTATCCTTAGCATCCTTCTCCCAATATACTCAGCATCTCTCCTCTGCACATGTCCAAATGCAATCTCACCTCTCTGACTTTGTCTCCCAACCGTCCAACTTGAGCTGACCCTCTAATGTACTTTTTTCTAATCCTATCCATCCTTGTCAAACCCAGTGTAAATATTAGCATCTTTAACTTTGCTACCTCCATCTCTGTGTCATGCAGTAAAATGCACATGCACAAACATTCCTAAACATATTAGGTTTTCAAGTTATTTAATTCATGACTCTGAGGTACCGTTCCTTCTAGGGCACACTCACATGAAGTAGAACGTACTGTAACTCACTATTAATTCTTTAGATAGGCAGAGCTATTGGTCCGACCTCAGAAATAAACAAGAAAACCTTTCAGAAATAAAATTGGTGGTGTACAGATATTCCTGCTGGACACTGACCCGAGATATAAACATGTTTGTTCAGTTTAAGTCCTGTTTTCTATAAACAAGAAGGCCAACAGACAGGCTACTTAAATCGAATAAATTACGTCATTTAAACACCCTGTTACACAATCATTTTGATGACATTTTTACAATTCTCGCTCTCTTTCACTCTCCCCCTCCCTCCTTTAGTATTAATGAAAAAAGAGGCACACACAAAGACAGCATGGCTATACAGTGATCCCTCACTATATCGCGCTTCGACTTTCGCAGCTTCACTCCATCGCGGATTTTAAATGTAAGCATATCTAAATATATATCACAGATTTTTCGCTGGTTCACGGATTTCTGCGGACAATGTGTCTTTTAATTTATGGTACATGCTTCCTCAGTTTGATTGCCCAGTTGATTTCATACAAGGGACGCTATTGGCGGATGGCTTAGAAGCTACCCAATCAGAGCATGTATTACATATTAACTAAAACTCCTCAATAATGTACGATATGCTTCCCGCGCGGTGCTTGACTGTTTGCTTTTCTCTATCTCTCTCACTCTCTCTGCCTGAAGGAGGGGGTGTGAGCAGAGGGACTGTTTGCACAGAGGCTGTTTGCCTAGAGGATATGGACGCTCCTCTACAAAATGCCGCTTTATCGCGGTGCTTCGGCATACTTAAAAGCACAAAAGCATGTATTGATTTTCTGATTGTTTGCTTTACTCTTGCGCTCTCTCTCTCTCTCTCTGACATTCTCTGCCCCGGATGTTTACTTCTTTGAAGAGGAAGATATGTTTGCATTCTTTTAATTGTGAGAAAGAAATGTCATCTCTGTCTTGTCATGGAGCACAGTTTAAACTTTTGACTAATGGGTGTTATTTCATGTCTAGGGGGCTCTAATAATGTTAACAGTGTGGGAGAGTTTATAAGGGCTTAAAATATATAAAAATAACCATACAAACATATGGTTTCTACTTCGCGGATTTTCATCTATCGCGGGGGGTTCTGGAACGCAACTCCCACGATTGAGGAGCGATTACTATATACATTTTCGAAAGAAAAAAAAAGTATAGTTAGTAACACTGTTAGAATATTAACTAAAGTTATATTAAGAGTACAAACCAACTAAACTTATTATTAATTTAATTTAAATTAGTGCCAGGAAAATGTAAGTGCCTTGTTGCATTTTAACATTGGAAGACCTACTTTAAGACATGTTCATTTAAATGCATACATAAAATCTGTAAATACACTATACTCAAGATTTTATAAATGTAAGACATCAAAAGACACGTCTAAAGAAAATGCTACTTGTAACAGTCAACTAAAAATGTGTTTAATTTCACTGTCTTGAAATACAAAAAGGAAGTAATCTGTGCTTTGTGCTTTGAAACACTAAATAAATTTAATACATTTTATTTTAGTGTTAATAAATGGAACAGCTTATCACATCTCTGGTATAGACAAAAAATATAGTTGCTTTGTTTGAAACATGCCTTTATGTTTCACCCTACAACTGTTGTTAGCACTCACATTGTGTGGTTTGCTCCCACATCCACAGTTCTATATGTGTGACCCTGACGCCACATAGAAAGTAGATGGATATTAAAAAAGAGATATATGCAGACGTACAACCCGGGAATGAATGCAAAGCCTCTCTTCATTTATCAGGGCAGTGTAGCACATGGTATTAAAAAGAGATAAATTTCTCTTGATAATTTAAACAACTTCAAATCAAATCTAATTGGTAACATCCTGCACTCTCAAAGCATGCTGAGATCTGTTTCTGATAAAAGTGTCACCCCAACCCTTTTTAAATAAGCATGAATCCTCACAAATGGCATGGTGAAATTCTAATTTTCAGACACAACCGTTTTTCTTCCTGAGATGTGTTAATGCGGTGCTGTAGCACCATGAGCCATTTCATATGTAGTTTTTACTCAAACTTATGTCAAGTATTATTGTGCCTTCCAGAGTAATACGTCAACTTGTAGTCACTCATCAGTGTGGTAGCAATACTGTGAAAAGGCTAGAATTATTAAATTTTGCCATTTGATTATTGAATTTGTATTGCAAAATAAATTCTTGTGACATTCCTACTCTTAAAATGGGCCTGTTGAAAAAGATGCAAATGACTGTGTGTGTCAATTACCATGATATGTACTGCAAAAGCTACTAAATCTCATCTAGTTCATGCAGTTTGACTGGCTATTCAATGGAGCGGAGCTCTTGGAAGTTTACTGCTAGACCCTATAGAATTAAGCAATATTATAAGTTAAAACAAAGTATGATGACCTAAAGCATGTGGATGTAAAGACTTTTAGTCTGGTATACTCAATTTTGTTTCTAGATATACATTTTTAAATGAACTGTGCATGACTTTTTATTCACTTGTGCATTGACGAAATAAAATTAAATGTAAAAGTGAGTTACCATTAATCTTGCCTACCGGCATCATGCAGTACTTAATCACAAAATGTAAAATTCAACTGCCTCCTCCCTATCAGTCTGTTTTCAATTAAATTATATAATCTGTACATTTTCCTAGAAATTTGAGAAGGAAATAAGACTGTATATTTCATTCCACTGGAAAAGTTTCATTACCCTAACCAGAGATTTTAAACATGGGGCATTTTTAAATTTTGCATTTCTAAGGCCGATGGAAAATACTTTTTAAGCCACACTGCTTAGCCTGGCACAATCCAAGAGGAAAATACAAGACAAGCATTAAATGATTGTCTCAAATCCAACAATAAGTCAAGTAAAAAGAAAGAGAATTATTGGTCATAGCACGAGACTTAACACAATCTTCTGGTGTAGTCTAAAATGGACAGAGAAATAAGCAAGACAGATTTTATTCAATGGGCACATCATTACCAGACATCCTTTCACTTATAAGCTAGTGCTTAACTACCAGTAAATATCAATTGAAACATTCAAAGCAACACTTCAAGGTTGCAAATTAGAAAACATTTCTTAAGTCATTTTTTTGAATCTCAAAAAGTTACAATATACAATATCAATAAAACAATAGTGAGAATATATTTCACATATCTCCAAAAATTATGAGCAACTACTTGAAAAATGTATGAGCAATTCATTGTTAAAAAAGGCAAATTATAAAGAAATGTTCTGCACTTATAAATAAGCCAATTTGCACTAATATTATGGGAGGATAAAAGACAAAATGGGTCATCAAAGAATACACAGAAACACATTTTTTAAAGAACAGGCCACTCAGTCCTGAATAGCTCTTCAAATTTAATTTGCATAATCATGATGGGAAGTACAGTATTTCACATACTAAAATGAAGATTTTTTTCATTAGCAGATTGTGTACATTACTATAGAAATTAATTTAATCAGCAATACTCTGCTTGGTTATAAATTAAGGTTGGAATAATTTGACAAATGTAACATTCTGATTTCCTTTGCATGAGATTTTGGAGATTTAAAAGCAAGTTATACAATACTGGTAAGCAGGTAGGTGGAAACAGGATTTTGCCATTTTATTTTACAGCTTCTGTATATATGTATTTTCAATGCACAGTGATGGGTAAAATAGATAAAGGTTGCTTCACACTTTTTTTTAATCAAAGGTAAAACTATAAACCACATTTAAAATTTCTGAATAAATGTTAATATCAGTTTCCTTAAATATTTCATCTTTTGCACTTGTATAATGAAGGTACAAACAATAAGCAAGTATTCTTTATCTGCCATGAACACTTAATAAACCTTGACTACCATCTGTTGATGTGAAAACCAAAACTTATATAACCAGTGCGAAAAGTAACTGATCCCTCAGTCAATCAAATCAACCAATGAACCAAATTTAAATGCCATTGTTGTTGATGAATATACACTATATGTCCAAAGGTTTGTGAACAACTGACCATCACAACTACAGTATATGAGCTTGTTGGTCAGCTGAATTTCAAAACCATGGGCATTAATACTGACTTTCAAAATACCATGGCATTAATATTTAAATGTAGGTCACTTAGTGTTAGCCAAAAGTGCCTTTATTAACAGACTTTTACAGCTCCTGCTTTATGTTATTCTCCAAAGTGATATCTAACCCCAACCTCACCTAGCTTCTCAGACACAAACTAAGCAGTTATTCTCGAGAACAAAAAAATCATTTAAATGTTTTCAGTAGTAACATCTCTTCAGGGTTTCTATTCAAAGTGTTTAGAAGAAACTCAAAGTAAAAAAAAGATAAATACAGAGTACATTATTCTGGAATAAAAACATGCCTTGTGTATTTCAAAGGTTATGTTTAATAAAATAACACAAAATGATAATTAACTGATATTTTTGGCATAGCTCTTCCAAAGGTACTACACTAGTTGTCTTCTCTTTAACTGCATAAGTGTCAAGCACTACCAGCAAATACATGCAGCAGAGGCTATTGAGACTACTCTGTGGTGGGAATCTATTCATAATTTAGAAATAAAATTGGTTTCTGTACAATACAAGGAAAAACATTTGCCCCTTCTTGATTTTCTGTTTTTGCCTAGTAGTGACATGTAGTTGTTTCGAATGTCTAAACAAATTTAGTATAGTACAAATGAAAACCCGACTAAACATAATACAGTTTTTAAATTATCATTTGATTTATTGAAGGAAAAACTTCACCAAGACCTATATCACCAATGTGAAAAGTAACTGACATCTTAGTCACTCAAAGTAACCAACGAACCCACTTTAAGTAATAAGTTAAATCAGACTAGACACACACAAGCTTGACTTCCGATAGCCCTACTGAATCTAAACACTTGTATAGAATCTTTCCAGCAATGTGAAAGTGGCTAAAAGGTCTCAACAAGCAAACCCTGAAACAAGACATTCAGAAGTCTTGGGAAGGAAAAATTCCAGAAATACATCAGTCTGAAAAGGGGTACTAGGTAATCTGTAAAATCCTGAAACCCTAACAAACCACCATTAAGAGCAATCATTTCCAAACAGAGCTTTCCACAATAAGAACATCATTCCCACAGTCAAACATGGAGGTTTTACTGTGATAATGTCCGGAAGCATTGCTGCTTCAGGGCCCGTGCAATAAAAACTATATTTAGAGGTCTGAAAGCAGTCCGCCAACTTGTAGGTGAAAAAAAACTTGGGGGATGGTGGCAGGACTGGCACTTCAGCCACCATCTTTTCTCACCGGCATGACGACTATCTTCCTGTGCTGTTGGAGGAGCTTCATAAACTCCACATTTCAGTGGTGGCACTCTCTAAGGTACACAGACCAGGGATTGGCCAGATCTCTGTAGGTGGGAACACAGTTTAATCGGTCTGGTACCTCTGACGGCTGTCATAGTCAGGGAGTAGCTGTTGCTATGGCAAATCCACTCCCACCGATGGTGTCCGATGTCACCTCCTTTCAATGAGCAAATTATCTGACTCAGATTAAGGCACACTCTGTGGGGGGCCTTGTCTGCTGACCAAGAAGTCAGTGTATGGTCCGACCATGGTAAGTGAGGTCTCTATAAGGGAGACATTTTATTGGCAACTTTGCTTGGTGATTGTTGGTTACCCACGAGACGACACTCCTCTGGTCATGGGTAACTTGATTCAATGCAACCACTTGCACTGACAGGGCTGGCTATGAGGAGTGTGTCAGTTTCCATTGTTCTGGCAACCGTGCTTAAAGTGGCTCAAGGTTCCCTGACTTCGCAAAAGGTCAGGGACTGCAGATTGCTGGATCTTGGTTCCAGCACCCTGAGCAGCACCACTGGACTTGGTACGCCAATACTGGTGATGCAGTGAAGGACATAAATTGCATCCTCATGGGCAGCTGCCGGAGGCTGCTACAGAACTGCAGGGTCTACAGAAGAGCCTAGTTTGTGAATTCTGACCACAGACTTCTTGTTGCTACTCTGAAGATCCAGCTTAGGTCCATCAGGCTACCACCCACTAGGAGAATGAGGATGGACCTGGCCAGACTTCAAGATCTGGCTGTTTCTAATGATTTTGCATGCAGTTTGTGTGAGGAACTTGCAGACTTGAGTGCAACTGCAGATTTTAATGTAATATGGGTGACCTCCGTGACAAGACCCTGACAGAGAGTTGTGTTGGTGATGCCAGTGTTCCCAGAAGGAGGTATTTCATCTTGCAGGGCACCCTGAATATTATCGAGAGGAGTCACAGCACACAGCTTGATTGCAACTCCGGTCTGTACAAGGGACTGAGAAGGATGGCTGTGAGGGTTATGAATGCAGATAAGGAAGCATTTGTTAGAGGAATCTGTAAGCACGTGACACACCATCTGTGGCCTAGTAACCCACGTCCTGCTTACAGAGAAATCAAAGCATTACCCATATCTGAATCTGTTCCTTGGAGAGTCACAGTCAGGGCGGGTAATGGAACAGTCCTTACGGATGATGCTGCAGTTGTGTTCTGCTGGGTTGGCTACCTTGAGCAGCTGTTTAAAGATAATCCTGTGGCTAGGATGTTTGTTCTTTAGGCTGAACCTCCAATTACCTGTGAACCACTCAGTCTAACGGAGATTGCACAGGTGGTGAACCAGCTGAGAGGAAGGAAGGCTGCAGGGATCTATGGTATTCAGGTTTAACTTCTACAGCAATCTCCGCTTCCATTTGGGAAACGGTCGTCATCCCAACTGACTGGAAAAATGGGACTTGTTTCTATCTAGAAAGGGAAGGGTGACTGCCTGAATTGTGGCAACTACAACAGGATAAAACTGCCCTCGGTGCCAGGTAAGATCTTTGCAAGGGTCATCCTTAATTGGATCCGTGATCACCTGCTCACCAAACAGAGAACAGAGCAGTCTGATACTATACCTAAGAAGTCCAGCATCAACAGCATCCTGGTGCTAGGGAATGCTAAATATCATGGCCGGCCTGTACACTAGTACTGTGCAGAGTGGGGGCACAACATTCGCATTCTTCCCAGTTGACTCTAGGGTTTGTCAGGGGTGTGTTCTTGTTCCTACTCTGTTCAGAATATGCTCAGACAGAGTGCTGGGTAGGGTCGAGTGGTTCAGCTGCTCTGGGGCATCTTTTGGTGAAGAAAGACTCACTGATCTTGACTTTGCCGACGATGCCGTGATCTTCGTGGATTCAATGTAGGTTCTTATATCTTGATCTCTGATCTCCTGAGAGACTAAGCAAGGAGTCTGCATGTCTGGGCTGGTGAATGACCTGGATAAAATCCAAGGTCCTTGCCTTTAATGACCTCTTGGGCACAATCATCAGCAGTGTGTCTGCAGGGAGAATGTCGATCACAAGAGGTATACTTACCTCGGCAGTAATATTCATTTCTCTGGTGACTGTTTGGAATCTATGAAGTCAGTAGACAGACTGGGAGAGCATGGGGAGGGGGGGTCATGGGATCACTGGAAAGGGACATGTGGTGCAATCAAGATCTTTGCAAGAGGATGACAGTCCAAGTATTTAGAGTCATGGTGCTTCTTGCTTTGCTATATGGTTGTGAGACATGGCCATTATCCAGTGACCTAAGACGAAAACTGGACTGTTTTGGTACTGTGTCTCTTCGGAGAATTCATGGGTACCACTGTTTTGATTTTGTGTTGAGTGAGTGGATGCTCATGGAGTCGCGAATGAAGCATGTTACCTGCATTTTGAGGGCGCGTCAGTTACGCAGTGCAGCCGAGCCAAGGGTGATCCGGCTTGCAGGATCCTCATTGCTGAGGACCTGAGAGGATGGAACAAGCCAAGGGCATACCCATGTGACACCTGGCTGTGGTAGACATATGGTCATTTCTGGAGGGTGGGACTGGACCACGTGTCTGCCTGGGGGTTGCCAACTGGGATTTCAATGTGTTTCTTCATGTGGCGGATGAGGCAACATGCTGTACCAGTGCATGCTCCCCATCATCAACCAGTCTGATAAGATACATTTTTAAATAAATTACGGTAGCAAATATTGTTTCGTTCAGAGATAAATCAAATTAAATTGATTTTATTTTCCTGCAGAGAGTTTTTAACAGTATAATCATGCATGCTTTGCTCTAAAATGGATGATGCATTTCTGTGATTCTTAAATTTGAACACACTGGGGGGATAACAATCATACACCACTTTGCCACTTGTACCAAAAGAAACCATGCTAAATTTAATCTTTTCCAGCCATCATTAATGGAATAGCTCAGATCAGTTTTGCAGTATAACGGGTTTGAAGTAGCACAAAGCTGAAAGTAATCATCTTCTTCTTTTGACTGATCCCGTTAGGGGTTGCCTCTCTCACCACATCCATAAACCTTCTCTTAGGCCTTCCTCTTTTTCTCTTGCGTGGCAGCTCTATTTTTAACATCCCTTTCTCAATATATCGAGCATCTCTCCTCTGCACATGTCCAAACCAACGCAATCTCACCTAACTTACTTTGTCTCCCAACCTTCCAACCTGAGCTGACCCTCTAATGTACTCATTTCTAATCATGTCCATCCTCATCACGGCCAATGCAAATCTTAGCATCTTTAACTCTTCTACCTCCAGCTCCGTCTCCTGCTTTCTGGTCAGTGCCACCATCTCCAACCCATATAACATAGCTGGTCTTACTATAATCATTTAGGCTGATGTCTGACCACTCTAAATATAATACTAATCATACAAACTGAAAAACATACCAAACAAATTGAAATGAAGGAAAGAGGCAGAGTCAACTGCAGCATGATTGCTTTAGATTAGATGATAATTGTGGAGGTAAGTCAAAGGGTGACAGAGAAGGAAAGGACGAAGACAAAGTGGTGCCAGTTTCTTTAAACTACATTACCAGATTTAACCAGGTCCAAGTCACAGAGGCAGAAGTCTGAGCATAGATACCCAAACATCCGCTCTCACCACTATATCCTCCTAATCCTCTGGGGTGGTGGATACAGAGGCGTTCCAAGGCCAGGTGAGAAATTTAATCTCTCTAGTGTGTCCTGGGTATGCCCTAAAGTCTCCTCCTGGTTGGACATCCCAAGGGAGGTGTCCAGGGTGCATCCTAATCAGATGCCTGAAAAACCTCTACTGGCTCCTAATGAAGCAAAGGCTCGTCCTGAATGTCTGCACTCCTCACTCTCTCTGCAAGGCTCAGCACAGACACCCTGAAAATAAAGCAAATTTTTGCCACACTGTACTTGGAGTCTAGATTTATTTGGTCATACCCAATATTTGCAGCTGTAAGTGGGGGCAGTAATGTAGATCGACCAGTAAACCAAGAGCTTTGCCTTTCAGCTCAACTTCTACTTCAAAATGACTGACTTGTATAACATCAGCATGACTAAGGACACTTCTCTGATCCATCACTTTCCTCCTCACTTCTTCTCTCCCTTGCGAAAAAGACCCTGAGATATTTAAACTTCAGCTTTAGGGGCAATCACAATCCTCAACCACCCATGGCAGGCCTATGTCAATGTTGCACAAAGGAGGGTCCAGCTGTAGATAAACCTCAGATTCAGGAGGAATAATGCAGATTTATCCTTGTCTCAGAACACTGGACCAGAGCATGGCAAATGTCTACCCACACAGGGAATCTGGAGGGCTCATGGAAGTATGCCAATCCAGTCTACACATGTATTGTGGACTTGCAAAAGGCACAATAATGTGTTCCTCTGGGACTATCTGTACAACTGTAACAAAACCCTGATTTGCATATCTGGCAGCAAGTCAGACTCACTGTCACCGATTCTGTTGATAATTTTTATAGATGCAATTTCAAAGCACAGTCAAGGAGTGGAGGGTGCCCAATTTGGTGACCTCATGATTACATCTCTTCTTTTTGCAGATGAGGTCATGCTGGCATCATCAGGCTGTAACTTTAAACACAATGGGGATGTTTGCAGCCGATTGTGAAGTGGCCAGGATGAGGATCACCACTTCCAAGTCGAAGGTCAAGGTTCTCAACCAGAATAGGTGGAGGCAATTGTTGTGTTTAAAGAATGTCTTCTATGACTTTAGTGTTTATAATCCTTTTAATTACAGCCCTGAAGAACAGGTATTGTTAGCTTTGTGATAGCATATATTGAGCTCATCCTGTTCTGCAGCAAAGGGAGTCAAGAGGACAATTCTGGACTCTCTATTAAGAATTTAGGCAGCATCCTGAAAAATTCCATGGTTACACATGGTTTGCGATAAGCACCGACATGTGAAGCGGAGAAAAAAAAAAATAAAAAATTACCAACTGTTTTTGGAACAATTTCATCAGTCATCGAGTAACAACTAGTGAGAAATAGGTTATTGTGCAAAGTGGTAATCAACTTGAAAAAACTGAACATACATCGCATGCATATGTATTTAATCCTACAAGTGTTGAAGGGTAAATATAATCTGCAAATTTCATAGTCGCTGGGAGCCAGAGGTTATCGCAGTAGCACTAGGTGTATGGCAAGAAATTGAGACACCATTTAAGAAAAAGGACCAATGGTTTCAATGCAGCTATACTGAAATGCTGTTACATGTTATCGTTTTCAGGATAAGTTTTGGTTTGCCTGCGCTTGTATGGGGTTTTACATCAGCAAAACTTGATTGAATTGTCGATGTATTGGATTCAGCAGGTTATAGTTATTCAAGGTGTGATGCAACCTCTCGTATTGACCATTCATAGAACACATTTATTGAGGATTTCTCACGAGTTAGTATCCATAATAACTAATTACAACAGGTTCCTAATTGAAGGATATTTCAATATTTATGTGGATAATCAATGCGACCATAAAGCAAGAGAATTTATTAACCTGCTGCGCTTTTATCATGTTAACCAGCATGTCAGTCATCTTAAACAAAAGGTAGGATACAAGCTGGACTTTGTCATTTCAAAAAGACTAAAAGTTAACAAAAGGTTTAAGGTTTATTTATTTAGCCATGTTTACACAAGAAAACATGAAATGTGCCTTCTCAGGTGCATCTAATAACAGACAGAATGAAATAAAACATAAGGCAAATTGTGGATATCAGAAAAAGTATGGTGACTTGAATTTAAGTGCAGTGTACTGTTAAACATACACTATTTTGATGCAACCACAGCTTTTGGATTTGCTAATATTCACAATAATCAATCAATCTGAAATTAGTGAACATCCTAGCACAGCAAGCATAGTATCTAAGGTAAAATATTTCTTTTCAAATGTGAGAACTATACATGACATAGAGGCCCATGGAGAAAAAAACAAAAAACAAAAAAAAAAAAACACACTTAAGAAATCCTTCAGTAAAATACCTTGGAAAGCTCAGAGTGCATGATCTTAAGAGAAAATGCTGTATGGCCGAGCATACATGGAGAATAAAATGAACACTACAATATGAAATATTAATTAAAAGGCACACAAAGTACCCTCCATAAAGAGGGCACAAAACTAATTTTTCCTTGATTAACTCCTCTGCTCCATTGTTTAAAATTAGAAACCGAACAATTTTAAATGCGATTAAAGTGCACATTGTACACATTAGCTTAAGGGTATTTGTGTACTTTCCAGTCAGACTATTTAGAAACTACATCACTTTTTACATGGTTTTAGGAAACTCCTAAAATTCAACTTTTTAAAGTTGCTTTTTTGTAACTTCTGTACATATCTAGGGCTTTAAAAGTAGAATTAAACTGAATTACCACTCTCTTCAATGAATCTGTAATAATTATTAATCTTTATATTTCTCGGTTTTCTTTTCTGGTTCTTTTGTGGAGAGGTTCTATACATTACCATCCGATAAAAGTTTTGTGCAGCCACCTGAGATATCTGAATGAAAAGGAATACTCCAGCTTGTCACAAGACCAACTGTGTTGAATCCTCTTAAGTGGAAGCCAATAAAGAACCTGATGAACCAATAATAGACTACTTAAGAACATTTATGTTAGGGAGAATGCCCAGTGGGGGCTGGGCAGTCTTTAGGCCTGGAAATCTCCCCCCCCCAAGGCATTTGACTTTATCATCAAACTGTCATTTAGAAATTTAAAATATAGAGTATAGATTTGTTTAGGCCTCTGTTTCACTGAATTACATATCTTTCTTATGTAACTGCATTTTTTTTACCTTTTGTCTACATGTATTCATTATAATTAGTATTATCTGCTTGCAATATCTGCCTGCAACTACTTCTTCAACATGTTGTAAAACATTTTGAACTAAATCCTTTACATCTATATCTGATACTCCTTATATGTGCTGAATAATAAGGGGATGGTGCATCTCCAAGGATGTCCAAAGACACACCTATATGCACATTTTATATTGAAAAAATGAGGGCCCTCGTGGAGGTGCAAATGGACATATTGTTTGTAAGTGATGGTACAAACCGATAAACATACATTAACTACTGGTAGTCAAAGCAAAAATGGGGAAATACCAGACAAACTTTGCCACGCCTCCTAGTGTGAAACTAATCCTATCCAAATAGGGATTTACAAAGAATGACTGTAATTAATGAGTAACTATCACTATAAATTAATTTTTATTCATTGGTTAAAACAAAAAAGTCATATAAGCAGAACAATGTGTCACTGTGGAATTAAACAATTAAAGTAGTACATTTGAGTTAATAAATAAAGTGTTTTGTAGACCTGGTACTTGCCACAGCAGCACTGTGTGTAAGCTACAGTTATTAGGCTGCTGCTGACTCAAAAGACATGTTATTTCATGATAACAAAATTAGAAAATTGTAGCTTGCAATTACCTTAGTAGACAATTACATTTAGTCTAATTACATCAATCATATATATATATATATATATTTTTTTTTTAAATACAATTATCTTTATTATGTTTATGGTGTTATACACAATGATAAGTATATGAGTAACAGTCTTTGTTGAATACATTAACTTCTTTCAGCTGCTCTCAATAGGGTTTGCTACAGCGGATCATCTTGTTCCATATCTTCCTGTCCTCTACATCTTGCTCTGTTACACCCATCATCTGCATGTCCTCTCTCACTTCTTTCGGCTGCTCCCGTTAGGGGTTGCCATAACGGATCATCTTCTTCCGTACCTTTCTGTCATCTGCATCTTGTTCTGTTACACCCATCACCTGCATGTCCTCTCTCACCATATCCATAAACCTTCTCTTAGGCCTTCTTTTTGTTTTGCCTGGCAGCTCTATCCTTAGCATCCGTCTCCCAATATACTCCGCATCTCTCCTCTGCACATGTCCAAACCAGCGCAATCTTGCCTCTCTGACTTTGTTTCCCAACCATCCAACCTGAGCAGACCCTCTAATGCACCCATTTCCAATCCTATCCATCCTTGTCACACCCAATCCAAATCTTAGCATCTTTAACTCTGCTACCACCAGCTCTGTCTCCTGCTTTCTGGTCAGTGCCACTGTCTCCAACCCATATAACACAGCTGGTCTCACTACCATCCTGTAGACCTTCCCTTTCACTCTTGCTGATATCTGTCTGTCACAAATCACTCCTGACACTCTTATCCACCCATTCCACCCGGCCTACACTCTCTTTTTCATCTCTCTTCCACTGTACTGTTAAACCCAAACTTTAAACTCAACCACCTTCGCCAACTCTACTCCTTGCATCCTAGCCATTCCACTGAACTCCCTCTCATTGACACAACATGTATTCTGTCTTGTTCCTACTGACCTTCATTCCTCTCCTCTCTAGAGCACATCTCCACCTCTACAGGGTCTCCTTAACCTGCTCCCTACTATCGCTACAGATCACAATGTCATCAGCAAACATCATAGTTCACGGGGCTCCTGTCTAATCTCATTTGTCAACCTGTCCATCACCATTGCAAATAAGAAAGGGCTCAGAGCCAATCCCTGATGTAATCCCACCTCCATCACTTCTACTACAGACCTCACCATGGTCACACTTCCCCCATACATATCCTGTACAACTCATACATACTTACAAACTTCTCTGCCACTCCCAACTTCCTCATACAATACCACAGCCCCTCTCGAGGCACCCTGTCACATGCTTTCTCCAGGTCCACAAAGAGGCAATGCAACTCCTTCTGGCCTTCTCTATACTTCTCCATCAACACCCTCAGAGCAAACTTTGCATCTGTGGTGCTCTTTCTTGGCATGAAACCATACTGCTGCAGAGTAATCATCACCTCACTTCTTAACCTAGCTTCCACTACTCTTTACTATAACTTCATGCTGTGGCTCATTAATTTTATCTCCCTGTAGTTACTATAGTCCTGCACATTACCTTTATTCTTAAATATTGGCACTAGTACATCCTTCTCCACTCCTCAAGCATCCTCTCACTTTCCAAGATTCCATTAAACAATCTGGTTAAAAACTCCACTGCCATCTCTCTTAAACACCTCAATGCTTCCACAGGTATGCCATTTGGACCAATGGCTTTTCCATTGTGCATCCTCTTCATAGCTGTCCTTACTTCCTCCTTGCTAATCTGCTGCACTTTCTGATTCACTATCTTCACATCATCCAACCTCTTCTCTCATTCTCTTCATTCATCAACCTCTTTCCATCTGCTCAACACACTCTCCTCGCTTGTATGTTTCCATCTTTATCCTTTATTGCCTTAACAAGCTACACATCTTTACCAGCTCAGTCCCTCCGTCTAGCCAATTGGTACAGGTCCATTTCTCCCTCCTTAGTGTCCAAACACTCACACAACTCATCATTTCGCCTTTTCTTTAGACTTCACCACCTCTTTCTTCATCTTGTGCCTTATCTCCCTGTACTCTTGTCTACTTTCTGCATCTCTCTGACCATCCCACTTCTTTGCCATCCTTTTCCTCTGTATACTCTCCTGTACTTCCCCATTCCACCACCAGGTTTCCTTTTCCTATATCCTCTGTCCAGATATTACGCCAAGCACCCTTCTTGCTGTCACCCTTACTACATCTGCTGTAGTTTCCCAACTGTCTTGTAATTCTTCACTACCACCCAGTGCCTGTCTCACCTTCTCCCTAAACTCAACCTTGCAGTCTTCCTTTTTCAACTTCCACCATTTGATCCTTGTCTCTACCCTCACTCACTTCCTCTTCTTGATCTCCAACGTCATCCTACAGACCACCATCCTATGCTGCTTAACTACACTTTCCCCTGACACCACTTTGTAGTCTTCAATCTCCTTCAGATCGACTCTTCTGCATAGGATGTAATCTACATGAGTGCATCTTCTACCACTCTTGCATGTAACCCTATGTTCCTCCCTCTTCATAAAATATGTATTCACCACAGTCATGTCCACCCTTCTGGCAAAATCCACTATCGTCTGACCTTCATTCCTCTCCTTGACACCATCCCTACCCATCACCTTCTTGTCTCCACTGTTCCATTCACAACATTCATCACATCATCTCCAATTACCAGCTTCAATTTCATTACTCTGACACTCTTTCACCTCCAAAGCACTCGACATACTGTTCCTTCAGAATAACCCCTACTCCATTTCTCCTCCTATCCACACCATGATAAAACAATTTGAATCCACCTCCGATCCACCTGGCATTACTCCCCTTCCATTTAGTCTCTTGCACACACAATATATCAACCTTCCTTCTCTCCATCATATCTGCTAAATCTCTCCTCTTACCAATCATACTGCCAACATTCAAAGTTCCTACCCTCAGTTTCACCCTCTTTACCTTTCTCCTCTCCTCCTGCCTCCGGACACGTCTCCCCCCTCTTCTTCTCCTTCTTTGGCCAACAGTATCCCAATTTCCGCCAGCACCCTGTTGGCTAACAGTACTTGTGGCAGTCGTTGCTAACCCGGGGCTCGACCGATCCAGTATGGAAATTTGTACTGTTGTCCGCATATTGAACAGGCAAAATTTTACACCAGGTGCCCTTCCTGACGTAACCCTCCCCTTTTATCCAGGCTAGGGACTGGCACGAAGAAACACACTGGTTTGTGCATCCACTATTTACACTCAGTTTATGTTTTCCTTACACAATTAGTATAAAGCAAGTATATACAGTTTTCCGAAAGAGAGATTCATTTATTAACTCTGCGCTTATACCGCTTGTGAATGTGTATATTTTCCTTAGATCTGTGGTCTCGCTCTCATTTCCTGAAGAGCCATATAGAGGCATGGGTTTGTCACTATAGACAATATGTAAATCTGTAATCAAAACTTGCTATAAATAAAATATTAAATTAAATGGCTTGCTACTGCTATAATTCGATCACATCAGATACTTTAAAAAGGGATGTAAAAAAATTGATTCTTAAATGCATCACAGTCATCCTCTCTTGAATAATTCTGCATTTATGCACAAAACTCCATAATCAGAAAGTGGTGCAATGTAAACAACTTGATAAATACAACAAATAATAAAATGCAGGCTCAAAGCATTGCACTTCGAAACAAAAGAGTTTGAGAACAAAGGTCAAAGTAATGAGTTTTTTTTTTCTGGTGAAAAACATTTAATGGAAAAAAAAAACAAAACACTTACATAGAAAGTATTACAAAACAATAAGTATGTTTAAAAAAAAAATACCATATGCTCAACATTAATGGTTGACAGGATCTATTGTTCACCATTTTGAGGCAACAGGCAAACATATTTTGGCCTCTGGTTGTCAAGAATATCAGAAACTTTAGTGATACACCAGCAGTGGATTAGAAATGGCCAGTTTTTGTTCATAAAGGTTAAATGCTAGATTGGTGTACAACTCACCAGCACTAGTCAGTTTTATGAATAAAAAATTAAATATAAGCTGCAGTCATGCACATTGCACTTGCTTGTTTTCCTTTATGCAGAGAGAGGCAAATTTATATAAAAAAAAAAAAACTACAACAACCAGCCGCCATGCAAACGTGTGTGAGCCGGGTGTGCCCATAACAGGAATGTTAAGTGTCTCCCTTAGTTTAGAGAGACAAACATAAAGGGCTGTAAAATCCCACAGAACTCACAGCTGCTACAATATCTGCAATGTGAAGTACATTGGAGTGTGTATACTAACTGCAACATGTGCTGGGAAAAAGTCAGCAGCTATGGAACTAAAGACAGTGAAGATTACATCACACAGCAGAATACAGTATGTTGACTATAAACAATTTTCATTACATAGGATGCAAAACAGCGATCTTTTGACACACTTGTTCACTTCTTTTTGAATGTTTCTTCTATGAACTGCAATATTAATAAAATTCATAAAAACAGCAATACATTTTACTAGTAAAGGCTGTTTTCTATGAATACAAGAAACAATATTTTAGAAATCCAACGAAGGAACATGTAATTCTTTGCATTTATATAGCGTTTTTCTCGCTACTCAAAGCGCTCAGCAATTGCAGGTTAAGGGCCTTGCTCAAGGGCCCAGGACAAAAGTCCCTTTTGGCATTTATGGGATTTGAAACCGGCAACCTTCCGATTGCCAGGGCAGATCCCTAGCCAGCAACAAAAGGATGTAAAACAGAAAATGAGCAGGCAGAGATGACACACACAAGGACCAGCTGTTATTATACATAAAAATATGCGGAGGACTGCTACATGCTATTGCTTATATGACATTTGATACAGGGAACGAGTACTTAAGTATAATGAGTCTATTAAAATACCTAACATTGTATTTCCATCTAAGCATCCATTTTCAAAATCAATTATTCCAAAGCAGGGTCACTTTGAAGCTAAAGCCTATTCCAAAATTGGGTACAAGGCAGAAACAATCTCTGGACAGGGCACCAGTCCATCACAAAGTGAACACACACACATTTGAGGGCCAATTTAGCCATGCCATTCCACCTAACCTGGTTTTTTGAACTGTTTGAGAAAACCCATGTGGAGAACATGTAAACTCCAGGGGGTGAAGCCCCATCTCCCTATTGAGAGGCAGCAGCACTACTACCATGCCACCATGCTTCCCATATATTGCATTTTAAAAAAAAATAAAAATTTCTGATTCTGTATTGCAACCTGTAAGAAATCCCTGTGTTGTTGCTTATACTATTGTAATCTAGGGATTTATGGCGAAAGTTTTATTGGGATCAGGGATGACTTACTAAAACCAACTCTAGTAGTTGTGACTTGTTTAGGGAGTTTATTTTCATTTGCTAATGCATAGTATTAAATTAAAGCAAGATTATGTATTGGATTTCAAGATGGAATCATATTTAGTGCAGTTACATGAAGGATGCACTCCTTAAGTCTTTTGAAAAATAACCATTTTGCACTTAAATGTTCAATTGCCAATTAGAGGACTTCACCACCAAAAATTTTTATATTTTTTTTTAAAACAGTTACTTAATGTCATTTGTAGATGTGGCTAAAAAGTAGTTTTACTTTTACGTCTTTGTAGAAAAATTACGTATTGAATGCTCATATTCAACACGGCCCTGCAATGACCGATTCTGGACAACAGCAAACAATGTGAAAAACATCCACATGAACAAAAAATCTCAAATAACTATTCAGATAGTTAAAATGTGCAAAATATGTGCATTTTTGTTAAATTCTATTAACAATTACTTCCTGAAAATTCCACCTTGAATGTAAACAGGAAAGATGACATTCCCAGAATACTTAGTGTTTGAATTGAAGGTCTGCCTCTCCACCTCATTCATTGGTAAAGAAACCGGTCTTTAAATCAAACACACAGCACGGTGTTTACACCAACACCAACAACAAAATCATATTTATTAGCAATAACTGGCTCCCTATTGAAAAATGTGGTTAAACAAAAACAATGGAAAGAAAACCTGTAAGCACTACTACCCTCTGTAGTGAGTTGTGACTCCTGCTTTAAATTCTCTTTGTAAATATTGTTTCTCAAACTTAGTGCACTCACAGCTACCATGTATGCTGAGTGTTCTTCCAACCAATGATCTAAACCAGTTTAGAGAGTTCAAGATGCATGAAGCTAGTGCCACTCTGGGAAACATTGGGTGTAAGGTGGAAACCAACTTTGGATTAGGTGCCAGTCCACAACAGGACATATTTACACATATACATCCACACGCACTCTAATGGAGCCAACATAAAGTTGCCAGTTAAAGCTACCCCATACCTATAACATGGAATAAGGTTATTCTTCTGACAGTCAACCATTACATTTATTATGTCAGCCAAGAAATCCCCAAGGCGGCTTATTCATTTCTGAGAGGAAGTTAACAAATATGAACAGGTTCCTGATCTAAAGTTTTTGTTCCTTTTTAAATTTACAGTGGTGTGAAAAACTATTTGCCCCCTTCTTGATTTCTTATTCTTTTGCATGTTTGTCACACAAAATGTTTCTGATCATCAAACACATTTAACCATTAGTCAAATATAACACAAATAAACACAAAATGCAGTTTTTAAATGATGGTTTTTATTATTTAGGGAGAAAAAAAAATCCAAACCTACATGGCCCCTGTGTGAAAATGTAATTGCCCCCTGAACCTAATAACTGGTTGGTCCACTCTTAGCAGCAATAACTGCAATCAAACGTTTGCGATAACTTGCAATGAGTCTTTTACAGCACTCTGGAGGAATTTTGGCCCACTCATCTTTGCAGAATTGTTGTAATTCAGCTTTATTTGAGGGTTTTCTAGCATGAACCGCCTTTTTAAGGTCATGCCATAGCATCTCAATTGGATTCAGGTCAGGACTTAAATAGGCCACTCCAAAGTCTTCATTTTGTTTTTCTTCAGCCATTCAGAGGTGGATTTGCTGGCGTGTTTTGGGTCATTGTCCTGTTGCAGCACCAAAGTTCGCTTCAGCTTGAGTTGACGAACAGATGGCCGGACATTCTCCTTCAGGATTTTTTGGTAGACAGTAGAATTCATGGTTCCATCTATCACAGCAAGCCTTCCAGGTCCTGAAGCAGCAAAACAACCCCAGACCATCACACTACCACCACATTATTTTACTGTTGGTATGATGTTCTTTTTCTGAAATGCTGTGTTCCTTTTACGCCAGATGTAACGGACATTTGCCTTCTAAAAAGTTCAACTTTTGTCTCATCAGTCCACAAGGTATTTTCCCAAACGTCTTGGCAATCATTGAGATGTTTCTTAGCAAAATTGAGACGAGTCCTAATGTTCTTTTTGCTTAACAGTGGTTTGCGTCTTGGAAATCTGCCATGCAGGCTGTTTTTGCCCAGTCTCTTTCTTATGGTGGAGTCGTGAACACTGACCTTAATTGAGGTAAGTGAGGCCTGCAGTTCTTTAGATGTTGTCCTGGAGTCTTTTGTGACCTCTCGGATGAGTCGCCTCTGCTCTTAGGGTAATTTTGGTCGGCCGGCCACTCCTGGGAAGGTTCACCACTGTTCCATGTTTTTGCCATTTGTGGATAATGGCTCTCACTGTGGTTTGCAGGAGTCCCAAAGCTTTAGATATGGCTTTATAACCTTTACCAGACTGATAGATCTCAATTACTTCTGTTCTCATTTGTTCCTGAATTTCTTTGGATCTTGGCATGATGTCTAGCTTTTGAGGTGCTTTTGGTCTGCTTCTCTGTGTCAGGCAGCTCCTATTTAAGTGATTTCTTGATTGAAACAGGTGTGGCAGTAATCAGGCCTGGGGGTGGCTACGGAAATTGAACTCAGGTGTGATACACCACAGTTAGGTTATTTTTAACAAGGGGCAATTACTTTTTCACACAGGGCCATGTAGGTTTGGATTTTTTCTCCCTAAATAATAAAAACCATCATTTAAAAACTGCATTTTGTGGTTACTTGTGTTATATTTGACTAATGGTTAAATGTGTTTGATGATCAGAAACATTTTGTGTGACAAACATGCAAAAGAATAAGAAATCAGGAAGGGGGCAAATAGTTTTTCACACCACTGTATTATTTAAAAAGCTGCCTGCTTTGTATGAATTATTTTTCTTTAGTATTATGTATTGCCCACATGCATGCCTACACCATATTAATATCCACAGACAGGTTACAATTAATGCTTACTAGGGAGGCTCTGATTAGGTTTTTATAAGGCTGACAATTTCAGGTTACTTGATCAGCCAATTACTACGACTCTGATTTGTTTTCTTTATCCCATTATTTTTTTTACTTTAATCTCCTGCATAAACAGACAAATAAAATTTATGTCCTATATTAGGGGTGCCCAATACATCGATCGCTATCGACTGGTAGACTGGAAAGGTAGTACAGGTAGATCAGGTTGCATTCAAAATTTTTTTTTTAATTTTAGTCTATCATATATCCTCCCTATGGCATTTGCCACTTGATTGACGTACAGGGCGGCCAGTCTGAGATCTCTTTCTTCTAACACACTGGTCATCCCGCACGCACGATCAAACATGGGAGCTACTGCAAAACTCCAGCTAAGTGATCTAGTCAGCCTTCCAATTTAAATTGACTAAAGAAGGGATTTAAAAAAAAAAAAAATTTGTTGGGTAAGGGCTGGATGTGGAATTGGAAGAGGATTTTTTTCCTCACAATGTCACAATCAAGTGCGTTTGTCTGAACTGTCAATCTATCATTGCTATTCAAAAAAAAAAAAAAAGGAAAATGTGGTAAGGCACTTTCGAACTGTTCATAAAAACTACAAAACTGACTTCCTTCCGAAAAGTGATCTGAGAAAGAGAAAGGAGAGGGAACTAAAATCGCAGTTAATTGGACAGCTGTCATTTTTCACTCGGCAGAATTCAAAAGCAAAGGCAGACACACCGAAGCATTGTTCCAGGTGAGTCACTCGATCATTAAGCATAAGAAGTCCTTCCAAGACAGACAGATGATAAAAGATGCCTTCGTTGAGGCAAATGGCTAGGGAGAAATTCCTGCTGAGATTTCAAGACCCCTGGCGGGAGAAAAAGGAGTTTCTCCTTGTCATTAAACATGCAGAATACAAGCAACTTAATAACGATCAATGGTCGCTAGACTTGGTATTTTTTTTCCAATCTGACCAACATGGTGAATGAGCTTAATTTACAGCTGCAAAGAAAAGAAAAAACCATAGTCAATATGATTAGCTCAGTTAATGCTTTCAAATGAAAAATGCAACATCTGTCCTTAAAGCTGCAGTGTCTCGATTTAGGGAACATCCAAAACCTTGCATCAGAGCTGGAGACACAATGGAAGGCGTGTGCGCAACTTGACAGGATACGCTACACAGTGCAAATTGAAAATTGTCTGTCAGACTTTATCTAATGGAAAAAAGTAATGATTCGAGTGTTGCCCAATGTAGCGAGGTAAGAGTAGTGTTTCTTTTTCACAAATGTACTCAAGTAAAAGTAAAAAGTACGGTGCAGTAAAACTACTCTTAGAAGTACAAGTTTTTTAAAAAGTTACACAAGTAAATGTAAAAATGATATATTATAATGTAGGTAGATCATTTTGACCTGGTCATTTTTAAAGTTGCTCACAAGCCGAAAAAGTGTGGGCACCCCGTCCTATATTAAAGTGTATTTTTAGAACTAAACTATAGACCACAGGTGTTAACTGTTAATTTTTTATTAAGAAAATGAAATTCTGTAGGCTTATTGTTCAGTGACCAAACAATATTAAAATAAAACACAATTTCATTAAAATATATACTTTAAAAAAAATTACAAAATATTTATCAATACATATGACATAAAAGGAAAAAAAATTCTTTTCATAATTACAAGCGGCCATTTTTTTTGTAATGCACCTACATGAAACAATTTGCCGCCAAAAAAAAAAAAATCATTTGTGATGGCTCACCTACCATAATACTACATGTAAAAGAGCACTACAACTAAATTACTGTAAGCAGCCGACTGATCGAAGCATCCCTAAATTACTTACATCTTTCACTTAAATTGTACTTGCCATATATACTCGCGTATAAGCCGGGTCTTGAAACCCAAAAAAATCTATCATAAAATCAGACTCCAACTTATACAAAAAATGAGTGTGAGATACAAAAAACACAAAACAGGGCAAACATCGCTTCAGAATTGTTTGGGTATTACCGTGTGGTCATGTAGGCAAAATACAGAAAAAAACGCAGTGTGCTCCATGGTTACTCTCTCAGGTGGGCATTAGCACCTGTTGGACCAATAGCGTGAGTTTTCCACATTTGACTTATATAACCGACATTATAAAATACTGGAAATTAAAATCAAGCCCCGCCTTATCCAATGGAGAACTTAACTGCAAGTATATACGGTAATAAGCACATATTTTTGCTTTCAACAGTCTGAAAGCCTTTTAAAATTGTGATCTGTATTTTGGTAATAGGTTTTAATACAAAGTGGAGTAATTATTCTTTGTCTTCTTTACTTTTTCTGTAGTGTTTGCTTCATTAATGTAGTCAACTTGTGACAGTTAAACCAGAAAAGGTACAAAGCAGCAGTTACTTCACTTACAATTGTGTAGTTATCAAGCATTAGTAGGCTAGCAGGGAAAAGGCAGGTACATACAGTGAATGGAAGGATGATCATTAACAAAAAACAATTGATGAAATAAAGACATTTCAAAAGAAACACTGGAACAGGGGCCCAAATTACAACATGAGAAAATCACACTAAAGTCACACTTTATAAAAAGTGAAAACATTCTTTGGGAATTTCAAAATTGACCCAATCAATCAAATAAAATGAATATTTAATTGAAATGGCAAACTGCTTAAAAACAGGCTGTTTAAATGAATCTCTATATCCACTATGGCTCTTCACAACTCAAGTCTGGGTCCTTCAATGGTTATATTCAATCAAGTTCATTCTAAACTGATATAGTGAATCATAGTGACATTTAGAATATATAATATTATGTTATGCTATAATATTAAGCCCTATGTACTTATTTAATTAATCAATACATACATCCTGGAGCAAAGATTGTAATTTCAAAATGCTAGTTTTTTTTTTTTAAAGTAACAAAGGAAAAACAAAGCTACTGTGGGAAGCCAAGTTTCATTACTATATCAGTTATTGAAAATGTGTTATTCGGGTAATTGCTCAATAAAACTGTGACTCCTTAATTACCCAATTCTGCTTTGTATCCTTACTAGACACTTGGTGCCACTGCTTCTTTGCCAAGCAGTGGTACCAAAGAATAAGATATTACTGCCCATGAAAAAAAGAGAGAAGGAAACCTTGAATTCAACAGTTAATGATGCAATACCACACACTTATTTTACTCAAGATTATACTGGGACTGTAATATGAGCCAATAATTCAGAATGGAATATACAAAATTCCAAAAAAGTTGGAAAAGTAGGGAAAATGCTATCAAAAAAACAAAACAAAGGAGTAATACGCAAGTTATATTCACCCTGTACAATACTGTAAACACTACAGCAACACATTATCTGATTTTGACCTTTTTGAAACTTGAAAATAGTTGGGACCATTGAGTGTTCACCAACGTGTAACATCACCATTTCTTTTATTAACAGTTAAGTGTTTGGGCACTGAAAACACAGGTTGGTCAAGTTTAGCAAGCAGTTTTCCCCCACTCATTATGCAAGTCTTCAGCTATGCAACTGTAATGGGCCTTTGTGCTTTTGTGCTTCATAATGCACCACACAAGGTAAATTGGAAACAAGTCAGAACCAATCCAGTACCCCCACTTTGTACTTACACATGCATTTGTAATCGGGGCCAAACATGATTTGGTACTGTTTTGCAGGACAATGCAATTGTAAAAGATGGGGTATGGATGGCAATATGTGTTGCTCCAAAATTTGTATGTTTCTTTTTGCATTAATGATGCCCTCACAGACGTTTTAAGTTAATCATGCCATGGGCACTGACACACCCCACACCATGACAGATGCTGGCTTTTAGACCTGGTGCTCAAAAGAGCTTCAACAGTCCTTTTCCTCTTTGGCCCAGAGAAAAACAGCAGCTGTTTTTTTACAAAAACTATTTGAAAAGTTGACTTGTCAAACCACAAAACAAGATTCCATTGGGCTACTTTCTGTCTCAGATAAGACTGAGCTCAGAGACGTCAGCAGTACTTCTAAACAATGTTGCATAGTAAAGCTTTAAGTTGCATCTGTGGATGTGGTGATGAAGGGTGTTGTCTGAAGAAGAAAAAAATAAAGCAAAAGATCGATACCCAAGTCATGATATCCATTACAAATGCAAGATGGCTTTTAAGACAATGATGTCTGAGGGATTGGAGTTCACACGGAGCTCACAATAAAACATACAAATGAATAATTAAAATGAACTATTCTATACAGTACAAGTATTGTTACAATTACATGCTGTTGGACCATATGCTGGTCATAACAAGGCAAAATAAAAATTATTCTCACACACTGCCACATTCACAAACCACACCCATTCACATCCAAAAATCCAGTAGAATTCTTAGGCTATAGAAGCAAAATGGTACATAGAAAAAAACAACATGCAAAGATCTTTTAAATTTCACTCTATTCTTCAAATGTGAGAGAACAATAGTACTCACTGTACCATCTTCCCCAGGATATTAAAATGTGTAATAAAAACAAAATATGAGCTCATAAATTAGGTTTAATGAAACACCAGAAATCAAATGAATAAGTTTTTCAAAAAAGTAGAAGAATTACAATTATTAACAATAATAGTCCTAAGGAAAAATGGTGTGCAAAGACGAGCACCTTTTGTTCCTCACAAAGAGATAATACCAAAGTAAGAGCACACATTATCAAAAGTTTGGAAGTGGTTCGGTCATGACAGATCAGACCAAATACGGGTAAACCCAGTTTGCAACATATGCTGCCATCAAGTACCTACAACAATACAACAAATGCATTCCACCCCGTCAAAAGTTACCATTTGATTGAATATGAAGATTGCCAGAATGAACGCTCAAGGGATATGGCTACTAAACATTCATGCAGTGGTGCTGTACCTACACAGCAGCTTGTCAATGTTTGCAGCCATTACTATATGTACCAAACAATCAAAAAGGCAAAAGGACATCACAAATGCTGTCACCCAATTCATGAAGAAAGACATCATGCCACTGACTGTTGTTAAAAAAGGTAGCTTCAGGAAACTTTTCAAAGTCCTCTACTCAAGGTATCAGTTTTTGGCCAAAAACATTATTTTCACACTGCATTCCTGGTAGCTTTATGATGAATGTCGGGCAAAGCTGGATGCTGTGTTGAAAAACATGCAATATTGTACTTTGACACAGCCACAGATTTATGGGGGCATTGCACATTGGAAGCATACATGACTACCCTTACTACATTGACAATGTTCTGCTGTTGCCAGAGTGTTAAGCTTTCTCGTAAAAGAAGAAAAAGCACTAACCACTTTGTTGCACACACTTACTGCTGTCAGTTCTGCGGTCTCTTTTGCTACAGATATAACAAAACCATAATAGAGTATATTCTATTATTAATAATCTATTATTGTTACGTTAGTATTATAATAATAATAAACTTATATAGTATATATTAGTAATATACATTATTAACATAGGCAACAATGTCACATGCCAAAGAGCATCACCCAAGTCTGACAGTTAACATACCACTCTTTTTGGCAAAAAAGCTCTAGTGTGCAATATGAAAAGATTTGTGTTACTGTTACGATTGTAGCCAGAAGAGATCCAAAATTTCCTTTTTTTTTTTAAACTGTTCTACCTCAGATTTTTACTCGAGAACCTTTACAGCCATGTTCTTCAACCAATTTCCTACTGGTCTGTGAAAAATAACAGCTACGCGATTCAGGTGGTACATTTGTTGCTGGGCGAGCAGGATGCTGCACACAAATATAAGTATATGCAAAATGCACAGCCTCCGAATGCCAGTATTGCATCAGCTCGCCTGTCAACAACATGTCGCAAAAAATCTTATTTTAATCATGCTTGCGCATTTTGTTTTCTACTATTATGTTGTGGTATTTTGAAAAATAAGTTATTTATTTCATAAAATTTTAAACCCTACAAAATGAAGACAAAAAACACAAACAGCAAAACCTTTTAACCTACTTTAATAGAGGCAAGAACAATATTCAGGAGAAAAGTAGTGATAGTACCTAAAGTATACCAAGTACAGTACTAGTGCTTCAAGTTTAGAAGAAACAAAGAATTATGCTGATACTTCCGAATATGCAATACAAACCAAAAAGAGAAAAGTAAACTTTGCTAGGCATTATGATAAGGAATATTTAAAGCTTGGTTTCATTGTAGCCCCTGGCAGTGAACTATCGCCACAGCCTTTGTATGTAGTATGTTTTGAAATTCTGTCAAATGATGCTATGAAACCTTCCAAACCTGCTCGTCATTTGCATTCGTAGTATAGAGCTTTTACTGATAAGCCACTGGACATTTCCCTTCTGGGGTCTTGTACAAATATTTTTACATTGAGAAATAAAATGGATGCTTTCAAAATTAAACTGGCTATTTGGGATAGTTGTGTACAAGTGGAAGATATAGAAATGTTCCACTTTTTGGACAATTTTTGATTGCTGCTGATGTCAACCAGAAAGTCATATTCAACACAATAAGTCAACATTTAAGGGCATTAGCTGAAAACTTTAATATTTATTTCCCTGAAAATGAGAATCCTCATAAAGTTAACCTCTGGATTAATAATCCCTTCTTGGAAGATATAAAATCATGCGCATTTGATTCTCGTGAAAAAGAAAAACTGACTGAATTGTCTTCTGATGTCACTCTCTGGTGTCCAGACATAAAATGCAATCAGTCTCAATTTTGAATATCACTCTAAAAAGAATACCCATCTCTGAGTTATAAAGCTATCAAATTATTGGTCGTTTTTTCGACTTCCTATTTGTGTGAAAAGACTTTTTTTAGCCTTGTCAGTAATAAAAACCAAACAGAGAAATTAAATGAATGTTAATACAGCGCTTCATCTCTCAGAAACAATGCTGCAGCCACATATATCAAATTTTTTAACAAAGAAGCAGCAGCAGCAGCAGATGTCGCAATAACTAAAAATTGTAATTTTATAACATTAGACTTAATAAATAAAATCTATATTGGTTTTTATTATTGGTCAGACGGTCCGCAAAATATTTTTCCTATTTTCGCCAGTCCGCAGGTGTAAAAAAGTTGAAGCTGCTTTAGAGGATACAGCTAGATATTTACTAAGACCAGTAACACAAACTTTGCCTTATATTTGTACTGTTACATTTGCATTAATATATACATTGTTAATTTGAACTACTGTATGTAAGTGCAATTATTTCATTGAAAACTTTTCAGAGTTTTTATTAAAGAACTTTTGTATGTATATACTTTGCATGTGTGTTTGTGGATAGCAAATGATATTTTAAACTATAGTGACCATCTTGTTTATTCATTTTCTAGTATTAGAATGCATACTCTTTAAAAATGAAGCAGTAAGATGTTCTATATTATGATAAATATCAAAATCAAAACAAAACACTTTGATAATATTTTAGCCATATTATTGAGCTCTACTTACAAATATAATAAGGTTGTTAAAAAAATGTAACATTATTGAGACTTTCCAATACTTGATTAATCAACTTGGCAAATATAACTCTACCCCTAATCAAATTACACAAAATATTGATACTGTGACATAAATCTTCAAAAAAATAAAAAAGGGCAATTTTTTGTTAAGTTAAATTCACATGGAAATTACACCATACACCTTGCTCCTAAACAAAAATTGTGAATACCTTCAGAGAACTGAGGATAACTGCAATTGTCTTTATAAGAATTCTCTTTATAAAAAAGGAGGACAAAGCAAATGGCCATCATAGCTGTTTAACTGCAGAAAATGTAAAATTATCTCCACAATTACCAGAAAAAAACTATAACTTAATTGACTTTATAGGTTTAGAGTGAAAATAAACGTACATGTAAAAAAATAACTGAACTTCTGTTTAATTTTTTTATGTTGGAACAACAAGGAAGGTGGAAAAAGAGAAACAATGACAAAAAACAATTTTCAGAAATAATTTAAGATAAACAGAAAATAAAAGGAGAAATGCTTGTTCAGAACTGTTCAATAGTATGTGAATTTCCCCTTGGGGATTAATAAAGTATCTATCTTTTACATGGCTACAATGGAAGGTGAAATTGTGGGCTCAATTCCTAATATGTTACTGCCAACAGCAAAAATTGTTTATTTCCCCCAATCTACATTTAAAAATACAGAAAAAAACCATAACAAAAATTTAAAATCTGAAAATATTAATGAGTTTTTATCAGTTGTCAGTATTCACATATTATAATAATGCTGCTGGGTAAATTTAAGCGTAAGGCAACAAGGCCTCAGAAGATGGAAAACCACATTTTATCAAAACAATAACTCTTAAGGATTTTTGGGATTTTCAAATGCAAAGGAAACTCATTAAAAAGGGTGCTTTGTAAAAAGGAATGACTATTGAATGTGAAACAGAAAATTGTCTAACTGAAACACTGCACTGAGTATCACATCTAGAGATGAAAGAAAACTCATTCTTCTTGCCATTTCCTAAGCTCACTTATTCTAACCTGTTTCAACAAGTAACTTAATGCATTAAGAAAATGCATAAAATATAAATTAGGGTATATACAATACAATACAAATGACTGAATATCCATTCATCTTCTTCTCATCCCACCGAATATGCACATCTTAAAACATTACAGAGCTCTCTTTTTATATGATATTTACTTCCTATCCAACACCGCATATGCATGTCAGACATGAAGTACTTCTTGTCAAACTGGACACTCCAGTAAGAAATCCTGAGATGGTTAGTACCACACTAGATATCCTATTGTGAAAGTGAAAACAATTTCAAAGAGACAATCACTGTCATTGTAGAAGATTGAGAGAAATAGTTTAAACAGATTAGGTGAGATGCCTCTAATGCAAGTGGATTACAGGTGCTTCAATACTGAACGCCCCAGTGTGACACCTGTTTCCAACTCCTCAAGGTGTTCCAGTTTCACAGATTCTCATGTAACTCAAAGCACCTAATGACATAAATGGAACAATACACTGAAATAAGATTGATTAAAACAAGTGTACTATCAACCGAGGAGAGCAAGATATTGCCAACAATCTAAATGAACTTACAAAAAAACTTAAACAAGTATGCTCAGAGGAAAGTGACAGTCACTAACAGTCAAACTAGAACTACAACAGACCCTTAACAATCTGAATACAAATTGTTATACCAACACAATATTCTCAAACGAAGGTCATCACCCAACTATGACATCTAAGTTAAAAAAAAAAAAGGTACAAAATGTTTTTCGTCTTTAAGAGTTACCTACTAAACACTTTAGTTATTGTACCAATACGCAGGACAGTGACCACCTAGTTTAACCAAAACAGAATTATCGCCATGCGGAAACCATGTGAGAGAAAAATGTAGTGCCAAACTTAATATGAACGTGTCAGTTACATTACCTGATCTATTTAAAATGACACCACCATGGTGGAATATAATGTATTAAAGCGTAAAAGATTCAGACACAAAACCATTACAAACCCTGTTTGTTCCTCGACACGAAATTGACAGTCCAAACTCACTTAACTTCCCATGTATCTGATTATTAATTACATATCGACCACAGTATCTGAGACAGTGTCACTGTCAAATATTAATCGACTCTCGGCGAAACTGCCGGCACAGTGCGAGCTTGCTTGTCGGTCTTCTCCGCCTCCAGACTGTCTCAACTTTTTCAGTCGAGGCCTGCCAAATTAGAAGTAAGCCGGGTGATTTTCATTCTTTGATTGGAAAGTGTTGGGGTTTTAGTTTAACATGCTGGCCAAACCTGACTCTATAATTTCCGTGGAAAAAAATTCAAATATGCGCACCGATCTGACGACAGTGTGCGAGTACTTTTTACTCGAAATACAGTTTTCAATAGTTTGGTGCAGATGCAAAGTCTATTCTAAAAGTACTTTTTTTTGCTGGAGAACCACTACGTTTCCTTTGCGGTGTCAAAGAAAATTCAGTATAAACGATGAAGCTGTGAATTTTCTCCGCTTAAAATCCATTGTGCCCTGCTTCCCCGGGGAGTGTATGGCAGTATAAGACTAGAAAAGTAAACACAAAATGAACCAGATCATATATGCGCACAAATACTACTCTCCCGTGGGTAGCAGCTCGCTCACCATCATCTCTATTTTCTGAGAATTTTTAAATTGCTTCAGGCACCTGAAAGATTGGAACTCCTCAACGATTTTTCCTTCTTTCTTACTTTATTGACCCTGGCGCGCACACACAAGACACACACCCACCACCCGCCCGGGCAGCCAGGGAGACAGGCCCGCTCCCCAGAAGTTTCTTACCGTCTGCGTCGCCGCTCCCCGGGCCACCTTCAACACCCGAGACGCCGCTGCAGAGGCTCCTCAGGGCCGGAGGGGAGGGGGAGGGGGGCTCTGCTGTCAGACTATCTGGGATGAGGAACTTCAGAAAGGGGGGATGAAAGTACACAAGCACCCGCGCTGCGTCGCTGCCACTGTCGGATGAAGCGGGGACCGACACACTGTAAGCCAACTAGTAATCTGAAGACCGGAGATTTTTCCTGGCAGCTCACACACTGTATTTCAGAGTCCCTTAACTTTCTTCTCTGTTCAGTGTTTTTTTTTTCCTTTCTCACTTCCAAACCCCAATACGAATCAAAATACTGTCACACAATATGGCGGACTCGGTAGCACCCGCATATCGCGAGATCGGACCCTGGTGTGTGACTATTGAGAGAGTGGGCGGGTCTGGTAAAGTTAGCGCTCAGTGAGCAGGGCGAAGGACTGAGACGCTACTAGGAGTACGCCGCTCCCCTTGGCAGTAACGTGCTCTTATTATAGAAAGAAACAGAAGCGTGTTCATTTATTTGTGGGAATGTATTTATGTTCGTAACTGCAACTAATCTCTCTTTATATAGATAGATAGATAGATAGTTAGGAAAAGTTAAACGGGAATGTTAAAGGTAAAGACTTTTTCAGCACTTCTTAAATAAAGAGACTGGGAGAAGGAAAACGTTTCACCTGTTGCATTATGCGCAGTTACTTTGATTTACTGCATTCATTAACATAGACTACGTTTTATTTTCTAAGCAGGATTTTAAAACTCTAACATAAAATAGACATTGAAACAGAGACTCGGGTTCAAATAGGGAAATAGTCACTTCGCTAAAACGTCAGAAAGGTTTCATGGAGCTTTGGAATGACGGTCACTAGGGGTGCTGTGTCTGTGTGTTTCCACAATGACACTTTAACAATTACTGTGTTCGACAGAATTTTGAAAGCTTTAAAATCACTTCTTGTGACCAGCGCTTGTTGATTCAACGGTACTTGAAACCCCCCACATATGATACACCGTTTGATTTCTCTTGATGTATAGCTTTTTGGGTTGCCTGCTGTTTTTGTCCCTCTGAACACGAAAAATCTTAATTTTAAACCCATTCCGAGACCATATTTGGTGTAGGAAATGACACTCTTATGGTAAAAAGTAAACCAATATGTGCCTTCAGCAAAAAATGATCAGAAGGACTTGAAACTATGTATGCCGCATTAACCGACTCCAGGGGTTTATCCCATTAAGGGGTGAATTTCTATTACACTTAAGAATATTTAGACTTTAAACTGAGCACACCTTTTAATATTTTGTATATCTGTCACAGCTATTCATCTATATTATGTACTTCTGCCTCATGAAGTAAACTATTACATTTGTTAACGGACACCTCAAATTTGGATTGCTTACTCTAGTTAACACTTTTTTATATTTGTCATTAATTTTTACAGAAATATAACAAGAATAAAACTGGAAGATGGAAAATCCACGTGGCTACACCTGCTTTAAGGATTGTGAAAGTGTGGGAAATGCTGAGAGATGTCATAACAGAAACAAAAATAACTATATACTGGAAATTACACGGAGTACATCAATTAAGTAGGTAAGTCTCAATGTAGCCCTTTGGACAATTATCTTGTAAAATTCCTCTTCATTGCATTTTAAACAGAAGGGCTTATTTTCATCAAAGCCTTCCTATAAATATGAAAATGTAGTGTAAAATGCAGTACTGACATATATTGGGGAAAGTCTGGAACACAAACTAGTGAAAAAGCTAAAAGCTGCTCCTGTCCTCAACCGAGGATGAATAAAGTATAACTAATTTAATCTATTCATGTAAAAGTTATAATAAAAACTAGAAAAAAAATAAAAGTAACAAAAACAATGCTACTGTACAAGTACACTATTAAGTCAAGTAGTGCTTTGAAAGTTACCTGCCAAAGCTTGGCCTGCATACATTATGGAATCTGTCAGTACAAGGTATCACGGTGAACATAAGGTAATATTGAAATTCATAAATAAAGAGTGGGGAACAAAAGAGACCATAGTCAAAATGTGAACATTAACACAAGAACAGCTTCAGGGCTTTGCTTTCATTACCTGAAGGGCCATGCAAGCAAAAAATATCACTGAGCTGAAAAAATGGAAAAAAGCAAAACAGATCAAACAAAGCATTAGTAAAAAACAAAAAGAAAGGTAAAATGCACAACACATGTTCACAGATGAAAAATGTGTTTTGAAATTTCTGCAGACTGAGTGTTAAAAGGACTGCAAAAAAAATCAGAAGAGCTAACATATTTATCCTGGGCCAGACCTCCTTTTATAACAACGAAAAATCTCTTGTTTGATTATATGCACACCCCTGATGCCAGTCCCACTGTGTCATGGTGCTGCATCCCTGAATAATCATAGCCAAAAAAATGCAAATATATCAATAAATTGTATATATATAATATAATTATATACAGTGGTGTGAAAAACTATTTGCCCCTTCCTGATTTCCTATTCCTTTGCATGTTTGTCACATAAAATGTTTCTGATCATCAAACACATTTAACCATTAGTCAAATATAACACAAGTAAACACAAAATGCAGTTTTTAAATGATGGTTTTTATTATTTAGGGAGAAAAAATCCAAACCTACATGGCCCCTGTGTAAAAAAGTAATTGCCCCCTGAACCTAATAACTGGTGGGGCCACTCTTAGCAGCAATAACTGCAATCAAGTGTTTGCGATAACTTGCAATGAGTCTTTTACAGCGCTCTGGAGGAATTTTGGCCCACTCATCTTTGCAGAATTGTTGTAATTCAGCTTTATTTGAGGGTTTTCTAGCATGAACCGCCTTTTTAAGGTCATGCCATAACATCTCAATTGGATTCAGGTCAGGACTTTGACTAGGCCACTCCAAAGTCTTCATTTTGTTTTTCTTCAGCCATTCAGAGGTGGATTTGCTGGTGTGTTTTAGGTCATTGTCCTGTTGCAGCATCCAAGATCGCTTCAGCTTGAGTTGACGAACAGATGGCCGGACATTCTCCTTCAGGATTTTTTGGTAGACAGTAGAATGCATAGTTCCATCTATCACAGCAAGCCTTCCAGGTCCTGAAGCAGCAAAACAACCCCAGACCATCACACTACCACCACCATATTTTACTGTTGGTATGATGTTCTTTTTCTGAAATGCTGTGTTCCTTTTACGCCAGATGTAACGGGACGTTTGACTTCCAAAAAGTTCAACTTTTGTCTCATCAGTCCACAAGGTATTTTCCCAAAAGTCTTGGCAATCATTGAGATGTTTCTTAGCAAAATTGAGACGAGCCCTAATGTTCTTTTGCTTAACAGTGGTTTTGTCTTGGAAATCTGCCATGCAGGCCGTTTTGCCCAGTCTCTTTGTTATGGTGGAGTCGTGAACACTGACCTTAATTGAGGCAAGTGAGGCCTGCAGTTCTTTAGACGTTGTCCTGGGGTCTTTTGTGACCTCTCGGATGAGTCGTCTCTGCGCTCTTGGGGTAATTTTGGTCGGCCGGCCACTGAAGGTTCACCACTGTTCCATGTTTTTGCCATTTGTGGATAATGGCTCTCACTGTGGTTCGCTGGAGTCCCAAAGCTTTAGAAATGGCTTTATAACCTTTACCAGACTGATAGATCTCAATTACTTCTGTTCTCATTTGTTCCTGAATTTCTTTGGACCTTGGCATGATGTCTAGCTTTTGAGGTGCTTTTGGTCTACTTCTCTGTGTCAGGCAGCTCCTATTTAAGTGATTTCTTGATTGAAACAGGTGTGGCAGTAAACAGGCCTGGGGGTGGCTACGGAAATTGAACTCAGGTGTGATACACCACAGTTAGGTTATTTTTTAACAAGGGGGCAATTACTTTTTCACACATGGCCATGTAGGTTTGGATTTTTTTTCTTCCTAAATAATAAAAACCATCATTTAAAAACTGCATTTTGTGTTTACATGTGTTATATTTGACTAATGGTTAAATGTGTTTGATGATCAGAAACATTTTGTGTGACAAACATGCAAAAGAATAAGAAATCAGGAAGGGGGCAAATAGTTTTTCACACCACTGTATATATATGCACTCAAAAAATACCCTCATTTGGCTGTCAAACATACTTAATTGCACCTGGCAAAGTTCATGGTGTACACATATGAAGGTAGATTCAGACGGTAATGTCCTGGTTATGATAAAATTAGAATTTAATTTTTGCAGAATAACCAGATTTGAAGGTTCAGGACTGTTCCTCACAACTCATTCCCAAACTAAAATGAGGTACCCACAACAATTAAAACTACTGCAAATCTAATGGGAACTTTTGAAGATGTTCTTATTTACAAACTGTGTTGGACCAGTTTAGACTTTCTACCTCTAATCTCCCTTTGAATAGGTGTACCAACTTAATCAACTATTAACATTTGTTTCTGTTTAAATTCTAGCAAATCTATTCTTAGAGTTAAGGTGGCACAGGCAAAAGAAAATGAAGAACAGGCAGCATTCAGTTTAACTAAACAAAAATATGCAAAATCTTGTCACATTGTTGAAGCTGAAGAATTTGTCATTGTTTACAGGGTAAACTGTCGTGTCCATAGTTGCAAATAGTGTAGTACAACCACTTTGGCCTTTCTAATTGGCTTGGTCTTAGCCATTGTTTGCCAATTGTGACACAGCTGTAGAGATTATATTTATTGGTGAACTGCAGACAGAATAACTTCCATTTTCTTTTCAGGTGGCAATTTGTTTGATGCAGTCTAATTTATTAAGAAGTTACTTGATAAGTGGTGTGCATCAGGGTGGAGTCATGTAGATTGACAGAACACTATTGATGGGAGAAAGTTGTTCAGATCAGAAATAAAAAAAATGTGTTGGTTCTGTTTCTTTCAGAAATCAAAGTCAGAAAGATGACCAGTAAAACTGGAGGGGAACTGAACAGATTGAGGGATTTCAAAAGTAATTAAGTGGAGGAAAACAAGGTAGCAAGATACAAAAAAATTTGAATGAAGGGTGGCTAAATGTTGTAAAAAAAGGATTTGAAAGATAAATGTAGCTGCTCCACCTCAGTCATTCAGGCAGATGGGTTATGTCTAGGAAGTACTACTTATCAGTGGTAGCAAGCTGGTATGACAGTCTGCTGAAGAATACCAGGTTTCCATTAAACAGGGCAAAAACAGTTAGAAGAACCTACAGATTAGTGAACAACAGATACAACATTGGTACCTTCTTATATTAACAGTTGTGTTTTTTCAGGCTCCTTCTATTTGTAAATTTGTTTACCTTACATTTATAGTAATTTATTATATATAATTGTAAAGCTCCAATCTCAGCCAAATAGATTTAATATAATTTAATCTCTTTATGATATAAAAAATGTTCAGTTATAATTTAGGTGTTCTACCTAAAATTCATTTTATGTAAAAAAAAAAAAAGTAATGAAATATTTAATAGTATAACAAGACATGTGCATTTTTATTTTTGTTGCTATGTTCCCTCTCAGAATATCTGTACTTTGCTTTATATATATATATATATATATATATATATATATATATATATATATATATATATATATATATATATATATATCTGCTTCATCTGCCTTGTTTACACAACCACAACAAATACAAAGAACATTTCCTTGCCATTAACAGGCATATGTCAAAATCCATATTTTTGTGTATAATTCTCTGAAGTGGGGAAACAGTTAATATTTGGTACATTGTTAAATAGACATTGGGTTCCTGCACATGTAAACTGTATTAAATTTCTAAGAGAATAGATAGATGAGGAAACTTAAATGTTATGTATTCATATTTTATTATTTAAATTGTTTATATATATATATATATATATATATATATATATATATATATATATATATAAGCAAACCTCTTTTCAAAACTTTATCTGACAAATTCTTTATGTTCTGTAACAATATCCATTAATATTATTTTTTTAATGGCATTTAAGCTAGTCACCGCAGTGACCCTTTCATTCTTGACATCTGAAACAGAATCCCTAGGACTAAAAGAGATGCTACACTAGTGTACTCTGAATTTTATGCAGAATTAAATGTGCTCTTGACAATTCTTCTACAAATTCATGACTATTCTTATACTCCCAGTATATTTACATTCAGTACCTTTACAAGTAAATGTAAAAGTTATTCAAACATCAAAAAAGTGTCAAATACAACTTCTTAAACAGACTATTACGGTTGTTATGTATGAAATTATAACTTTGGAAAGTAAATCCAAGGTTTGCTATGTGTGGTTGAAAAAGTATTCTCCTTAGCCCCATTATTATAATGATGCATTTGGTATAACAGTGTTGCCTTTGCAGCCACATACATTTTATCTTCATGTATCTATTGTATTGTTGTATACACTGTCCAATGTGAAATATTTACTTATGTTTTAGTCTTTTATAGTATAAATATTAGTATATTAGAAAGCAATACAGTCACATTTATATATGCTGTGCATATGTATGTATGTTTATATATGATGCATATATGTCCTTTCATTAATCTGTTTTCTACCACTTATCCAAAGCTGGGTCACCAGAGGCAACAATCTTAGCAGTGAAGCCCATACTTCCTTTTCCCTAGCCACACTTGCCAACTCATACTTTCATACCTAAGGCATTCCCAAGCCGTCTGGGTGATATCATCCTTCCAGTGAGCCCTGGGTCTTCCCTGGGGTCTCCTTCCAGCTGGTTGTGGCCATAAAATTTTCACAGGGAGGTGTCCGGGAGCCATCCATATCAGATTGCTGAACCACCTCAATTGGCTCCTGTCAAAACGAAGGGTAACAGCTCTGCTTCAAACCTGTCCCGGATATCTGCACTGCACACCCTGTCTGTAAGGGACAGCCTAGTGATCCTGCAGGGAAAGCTCATTTCCGCTGCTTGCGCCCGCAATCTCATTCTTTTGGTCATTATACAAAGTTCTTGTCCATAGGTGAGGGTAGGGACATATATCAACTGGTAAATTGAGAGCTTATTTTTCTGACTCTGCTCTTTCTTTTCCACTACAGTTTGGTACAGCGACCTCATAACTGCGATCACTGCCCCAATCCATCGGTCGGTCTAACCATCCCTTTTCAAAACACTCGTCAACAAGACCCTGAGGTACTTCCACTTGAGTCAGTAACTCTCCTCCCATTCTGAGAAGAAAGTCCACCTTTTTATATACTGTATATACACACGCAGCTGTGTATATGTATGTATGTTGTCGCACACGTGAATTAGGAGGAAGATGAGAGGACCAAGTGAAGGTAATTACTCACCAGGCCAGGGGTTGCAGGGTGTGTTAAACCTACTTCTGTTGTCTCTGCAGGCCAAATACAAACTGGATTCCAAAAAAGTTGGGACACTATACAAATCGTGAATAAAAACTGAATGCAATGATGTGGAGGTGCCAACTTCTAATATTTTATTCGGAATAGAACATAAATCACGGAACAAAAGTTTAAACTGAGAAAATGTATCATTTTAAGGGAAAAATATGTTGATTCAGAATTTCATGGTGTCAACAAATCCCAAAAAAGTTGGGATAAGGCCATTTTCACCACTGTGTGGCATCTCCCCTTCTTCTTACAACACTCAACAGACGTCTGGGGACCGAGGAGACCAATTTCTCAAGTTTAGAAATAGGAATGCTCTCCCATTCTTGTCTAATACAGGCCTCTAACTGTTCAATAGTCTTGGGCCTTCTTTGTCGCACCTTCCTCTTTATGATGCGCCAAATGTTCTCTATAGGTGAAAGATCTGGACTGCAGACTGGCCATTTCAGTACCCGGATCCTTCTCCTACGCAGCCATGATGTTGTGATTGATGCAGAATGTGGTCTGACATTATCTTGTTGAAAAATGCAGGGTCTTCCCTGAAAGAGATGACGTCTAGATGGGAGCATATGTTGTTCTAAAACCTGAATATATTTTTCTGCATTAATGGTGCCTTTCCAGACATGCAAGCTGCCCATGCCACACACACTCATGCAACCCCATACCATCAGAGATGCAGACTTCTGAACTGAGCGTTGATAACAACTTGGGTTGTCCTTGTCCTCTTTGGTCCGGATGACATGGCGTCCCAGATTTCCAAAAGAACTTCGAATCGTGACTCGTCTGACCACAGAACAGTCTTCCATTTTGCCACACTCCATTTTAAATGATCCCTGGCCCAGTGACAATGCCTGAGCTTGTGGATCTTGCTTAGAAATGGCTTCTTCTTTGCACTGTAGAGTTTCAGCTGGCAACGGTGGATGGCACGGTGGATTGTGTTCACTGACAATGGTTTCTGGAAGTATTCCTGAGCCCATTCTGTGATTTCCTTTACAGTAGCATTCCTGTTTGTGGTGCAGTGTTGTTTAAGGGCCCGGAGATCAGGACGTGTGCGTTCATTAGTATGCCTTGTGATGGACTAGTTCCGGTATTGCACCTGATTCTGTTAGGATTTATGCAGTACCAAACAAAAATCACAGACCATCCAAGAAAAGTATCCTTAATGCTAGTTATCCGGGCTATAACTGCTTATCTGTTGTGAATACACTATTCATTAGAATACATACTAATAAACATGAATACAATAAAAATGATAATGTCTTGTGTTTTCCAAAGACTTACTGATATCTTAATGATTAATAATATTATCAATATCTTAGTAATAGTTGTAGTGGGTACTATATAATATATTTACTTTATCTGTTCCTGCCACCTTGTTTCCCTTGAAAATATATGTCCTTGGAATTAAGTAGTTGTAGGATATCACTTTGAGGGGAGAAGGGGGTCAAACTGTGCCTGTGGGTCCATGTATAAATGTGCCTTTCTATGATGTAAGGGGATAACATACTCTATATTAATGTGTGTATATATATTGTGTGTGTGTTTGTATGTATTGATCATACTCATTTTCTATCAGCAACTAGGACTATTTTTTCCCCTTTTCTGTTTTTTTTTCCTGCACAAGTACAGTTTCATTATAGAAGTGGTTACTCAGTTGTATTCCCATTTAAATCATTCTTTGTTTATTTGTTCAATTTACTTCCTGTATGATATTCTAAGGGGAAATATGTGCATAATTATGTTTGGATTTTTTTTAATATATGCACTGATGATTTCATTGAGTAATTTGGTCTGGGTGGTTATTTTCTCTGTTTAAAGGTCATCTTCAAAAAGGGGAACAAATTAGGGCTAATGTTCTGTCCATTTCCGAACCTATTAGAATTAAATTCTTACTAAGGGTAGGAGGTTCTTGTGTCTGTCATGGACTTCTCATTTTAATCAGAGAAACTCGCTACATAATAATAAAAATAATAGCTTACTGATATCATGGCAAGCACAGCACAGGTTTGGTTCCCAAACCTCTCCCTGAAGCACTGTCATTTAGTAGGCTGTATGTACGCTGTAGTGCTGACGTACTTCTGGTGAAATCTCAGCTCAGTCACTTCCATTTTCTATGCTGTTGTAATTTTTGTTTCATGGTGAGAATGTCCAAGAAAAAGAAGCTAAGTTTCAGTGTACAGATAGCTCTATGGCTGAACATTGTTGTGTACCTTTATGTCCTTAGTTTTCATATACTTTCCCCTGATGCGGAAACCCAACCTAAATGGACTGTTGCTATCCGAAGAGAGAGCTTTACAATTAGTCCCCATAACCGAGTTTGTAGCCAGCATTTAAAAAAATAAATAAATAAATAATTTTTCGCAAGCCAGGTTCTAAGACTGAGCAGTGACTATTGAAGAAGGGAGCAGTTCCTGAGTAGTTTGAGTGGAACCATTTCTCCATTCCATTTTCAAGACTGGGGGTTTGGGAGAAGAGAAGCGACCAAAGGAGGATGACACATTGGGTGAGGAAGAGGATGATGAAATCCTTGAGGACCACAACTGTGCTTTGGTTCAAGATTCAGTTGTCGACCATAGTGCTTAATGAAAACATGTCTCTCAGACAGGAGATCCTCCAGCTGAGGAAACAAATTGAGACCAGTACAATGAAGCAGTAGATTGGCATTCACTGTTTTCATGGCTCAGACTGAGACATTTACTTTTTTACAAGGTAAGATCTCCAGCAGACTCATGTTATTATGTATTAAGCTTACATACATATTGACCTTTCCCTGAATAAAGTTTAATGAACTAATCGTAGAAATTCTGTTTTTTTAAAGAAGCCTAATGTACAGTAATTCCTCCTCGATCACGGGGATTATGTTCCAGAACCCCCTGCGATAGGTGAAAATCCGCGAAGCAGAAACCATATGTTTGTATGGTTATTTTTATATATTTTAAGCCCTTAGAAACTCTCCCACACTGTTTATAAATATTCTCCGCACAGTTATACAGTAAACCCTCGTTTATCACGGTTAATCCGCTCCAGACAGATAAATGAATTTCCGCAAAGTAGGATTCTTTATTTATAAATCTAATATTTTCGCAGTGAGCACTGAAAACATGTTTACGACCTTCTAAATACGTTTTTTAACATTATTAGGGCGCTCTAGACATGAAATAACACCCTTTAGTCCAAAGTTTAAACTGTGCTCCATGACAAGACAGAGATGTCAGTTCTTTCTCTCAATTAAAAGAATGCAAACATATCTTCCTCTTCAAGGTGCGCGTCAGGAGCGGAGAATGTCGGAGAGAGAGAGTAAAGTAAACAATCAAAAATCAATAGGGCTGTTGCGCTTTTAAGTATGCAAGCACCGTGATAAAGCAGCGCAATAAAGGGATCAATGTGGAGGTAGCCTTTCAGCATTTTTTAGAGGAGCGTCTGTATCTTCTAAGCAAACACCCACTGTGCAAACAGCCCCTCTGCTCAAACCCCCTCCATCAGGAGCAGAGAATGTCAGAGAGTGAGAGAGACAGAGAAAAGCAAACGATGATAAATCAATGCGGGCTGTTAAGAGCTTTTAAGTGTGCGAAGCACCGCGCAGGAAGCATATCGTATATCATTGAGGAGTCTTATTTAATACGTAATACGTGCTCTGATTGGGTAGCTTCTCAGCCATCCACCAATAGCGTCCCTTGTTTGAAATGAACTGGGCAAACAAACTGAGGAAGCATATACCATAAATTGAAAGACCCATTGTCCGCAGAAAACCAGCGAAAAATCCGTGCTCACATTTAAAATCCGCGATGGAGTGAAGCCACGAAGGTCGAAGCGTGATATAGCAAGGGATCACTGTAATCACATTTGTCCCATGTAAGTTCATAGTAGACACAGGTTTTGTAATTCATCTGGATCTTACCTTTGTAATTGTGGATGCAGCTTGAAACATACAGTTTGAAGCACTTCTCCTTTTTAGCCTGTGACTCTTGGCACAGTGTTTGAACAATGCAACTTGCGTCGTTTACTGCAAGTCCGGGCATGACTTGGAGTGATCGGGTAAAAAACACCATATCTAGTCCGTTTTGATATCGGCTCTGGAACTGCAGCAGCTGGCTTATGCGGAGTCCGGAAGAGAATGTGCATATAGCCTATTCAGTGAGTTTATTAAATTCCAACAGCAGCATGCCTGATTCAAATTAGTGAGGTAGTGATTAGGTAAACCAAGTGTGCTAGGGGTGCAATTTAATAAGTAAATGGTTGTAAAGGATTCTAACCACAAATACAAGGTGTGTTGATGAGAGGATTGGAAATACCTAAGCTAACACACTTTGAAAAACAGAAAATTACAGTTTTGTATCAACAGAACAAGACACAAGCATCACCAATAATTTCAGTAAAGCAAAGACGCTGGTTGTAGATCTCAGGAAGCAGAAGGCAGAGTACCCTGCCATCTGCACTGCAGGGAATGCTATGTAGTAGGTGAGCAGCTTTACTTTTCTTGGAGTGACTATCACTGATGAATTGATTTGGGCACAACACATTTGAGCTATTATCAAGTAGTCTCACCAGTATGTCTGTTCTCAGATATTTAAATAAAATGCATATTTCTCCTGACAGGTCCCAACAAAGGCTAATATAACAAAACTGTTGTACCACCTTAAAAAATACCATCCAGTTGAATATGCTTAATGTCAGAAAGAACCCTTGAGCAAGGAGGCTAGCACGCCTTTGAGTAGCAGTGCTGTTGCTAACCAGTAGTCGATTGTGTCATTATTTACTGCTATGACCCCATACAGTAGAAAATCAAAAAACCATCAGGACATCACAAGCGCAGTCACTTCATGGCAAAGGACATGATTCCAGTTAGTGTTGTCGTAAAAGATGGTTTTGGATACCTTTTTGAAAGTAATCAACCTAAAGTTTAAACTCCCAGGCCATTTTTCTCAGATGGCCCTTCCAACACTTTATAATGAATGTCAGGCAAAGTTAGAGGCTACATTAAAAGATGTAAAAAACTTTGCCACTACAACAGACTTATGGTCAGGTCAAACATCAGAGCCTTACATAAGTCTTACTGTTCACTACATTGTTGCAGAATGTAATTTACAGAGCAAATGTCTGCAAATTGTATATTTTACTGCTGATCTCACGGCAGAAACTATTGCAGTGGAGCTTGAGGACACCCTGTCATCCTGGGGGCTTCGAGAGGACCACCAGGTTTGTATCACTACGGACAACGGAGTGAACATTGTCAAGCCTGTGTCGCTGAAAAATCGGACTTGCCTTGAGTGCTTCAGACATAGATTGCACCTAGCAATTTTTAAGTGATGGTTATTAGCTTAGTTAATTACTTTACCATTGTAAATATGCTTTGTATTGTTTTGCTTAGATTAAATGTTCAATGCTAACATTACCATATACAGTACTACTGAGTTGCTTCTGCTACTAGATTAATTGTTAATTAATAAAATATGAACATTTTGTTTTTTTATCGCTATAGAGAGAACTGAAAGAGATAACAGAATTGAAAGGACTATAGATGTTTGTAAAAAAGTGGTCAGCATATTTTTTTTCATGGAAAAAGCAGAGAGGTCTGTCTCAAGAGGAGTTTAATCTGCCTAAACATAAACTGATCTGTCAAAAAATGGTAGGGTGAGTGCTTGAGCAGGAGAAGGCCATCGCAGAGGTACTATATGCTGACATAAAAACAGACATCTTGTGCCTGTGTGGCAAAACATTGATACATCCTGCAGCCTGTCCTGCAGCCGGGCAATAAGGACTCAGAACTCACAAGGAACATTTAAAACTACTCTCATCAGCTACTTGAGTGACAAATATGACATTACTATTGATGGCATTCTGGACATACTGTATCATTTCAAAAAATACTATGAGAAACCTGAGAAAATTAATGCCATGAATGTTATAGCTGTGGCTGAAATAATGCAAGAAAGCTAGAGCACTTCAGCCACTGGACTTCACAGCTCTGTCAGTACAGCAGAAGCTAACAGAAAAGCACCAGCCAGAATACAGAAGACAACACTGGGCAGCTGATCATGAAACCCCATTCTGTTGCAGCCGATGGACTCACAGACCAACAGTCTGTTGAAGGTGAACTGGAAAACTACCTTCAAGCTCCTTGTGTGAATGGTGTAACCTGTCCTCTGGCATGATGGAAGATGCACACACCTGTACTTTCTAAATTAAGCCTGCTGGCCAAGTGCTATGTCTGTATCCCTGCCACCAGTTTACCTTTAAAAAGGGTTTTTAGTACAGGAGACAACATTGTCACTGCAAAAAACCATAAACCAAGCACGAGACAGTAAATAGTATAGTCTTTTTATCAAAAACAGTATAGTGTACAGTACAAGAGAAAATGTGTGTTACTTTTATAGAAAAATGCACAAAAAGATCCCAAATTATTTTGTATACTCTTCTACTTGAGATTTTTGAGTGATAGGCAATACTTCTTTTCTATGTTAACTAATGTCTTATTTTAATTTCTTATTTTATCTTTTATTTTTCTTTTCTTCGTTATGTAAAGCACTTTGAGCTACTTTTGTATGAAAATGTGCTATATAAATAAATGTTGTAGGTGTAATTTTTTATTGCAGCTAGTAGTGTAGATTTGGTTTACATTTAACATATTTGCACTGTTAAACTGTTTTGCACAGTTTTTTTTTTTAAATTGATACATTGCCTTGATAATTTGATCTACTGTAAGTGCAATCATTCTGAAAAATTAAAAATCAAAAACACTGAATACTGAATTTTTAAGGAAATATTAAATTTCTCAAAAATAAATATTTTCTGCTTATTAATATTTTTTTATTTTAACTTGTTTATTCAGAATTTATTAGGATAGATACTCTTTAAAAATGAAAACAGTAATATGAAACTATATTGTGATAATTACTGAAATAGAAATACAGAAAAAATATTGTGATCATATTTTTGTCCATGTCACCTAGCACTACTTAAAAAAAATAGTTTTGTTGCAGAAAGGCAAAAAAAAGAAGAGATTTTAGAAGATGATAGACAATAAGGCAGAGAACAACATCCAGCGTCAAAGTCTTAAGGAACAGTGAGTCCAATTTTGACGTTTTCCAATCATAAAGAAACCAATTTGGCAGAAACAAATGTTAAGATGTACATTAATGCCTGCCAGTGCTCTGTTAAACGTAGCAACTTTGTTTTTGGTGGTTTATATCAGACAGTGATGTAGGTGAAATTGATCAAAATGATGATAAGAATTAGCTGAAAAATAAATTGCTTAGTATTTAATTCAAAATTGTGCCAAAAGTTGTAGCAGTAGTTCTGTTTCAAGCTGAAACCAATAAATAAGACCCATTCACAATTTATATCTCTTTAGTTCAAGCTTAAAGAGATATTTTACTCAATGTCTACCCAAAGTTCCAAAGAAAATATACCCTGAGCAGAGCTGAATTTAATTTGTGCTATTCTTTGGTGTCTCTGTCCCCTGAAAGTTCTTAAGGCAGCTTTCTTTACTTTAATGTCTTACAGGCCTACATTCTTTTTATTGTGATGATTAAAATACGTTTAAACATCATAATTCCTAATTTTAATTTTATTTTTGTGAAATGGTAGTACTTTTAGTGCATGTTTAGATAAGGACAAGAATTAACTAAATATTTTCTCCAGCAGGTTATGGGGCATTTGTTGGTCATGTTATTATGCGAGCCAAAAGAATAAAAAATTGATTGATTGCTTTCTGTATGCTTTACAGATGCTTATATTATTTGTATATTAAACATAATTTGTTCTTATTTTCTAAAATGTTTTGATTAAGTGAAAATAAGTTACAGTGATCCCTCGCTATATCGCGCTTTGACTTTCGCGGCTTCACTCCATCGCGGATTTTAAATGTAAGCATATCTAAATATATATCACAGATTTTTCGCTGGTTCGCGGATTTCTGCGGACAATGTGTCTTTTAATTTATGGTACATGCTTCCTCAGTTTGTTTGCCCAGTTGATTTCATACAAGGGACGCTATTGGCGGATGGCTTAGAAGCTACCCAATCAGAGCATGTATTAAATATTAACTAAAACTCCTCAATGATATACGATATGCTTCCTGCACGGTGCTTGATTGCTTGCTTTTCTCAATCTCTCTCACGCTCTATGCCTGACGGAGGGGGTGTGAGCAGAGGGGCTGTTTGCACAGAGGCTGTTTGCCTAGAGGACACGGACACTTCTCTACAAAATGCTGCTTTATCGCGGTGCTTCGGCATACTTAAAATCCTAAAAGCACGTATTGATTTTTTGATTGTTTGCTTTTCTCTCGCTCTCTCTATCTCTCTCACTCTGACATTCTCTGCTCCTGACACACATTCTTTGAAGAGGAAGATATGTTTGCATTCTTTTAATTATGAGAAAGAAATGTCATCTCTGTCTTGTCATGGAGCACAGTTTAAACTTTTGACTAAACTTTTTCATGCCTAGAGGGCTCTAATAATGTTAACAGTGTGGGAGAATTTTTAAGGGCTTAAAATATATAAAAATAACCATACAAACATATGGTTTCTACTTCGCAGATTTTCATCTATCGTGGGGGGTTCTGGAACGCAACCCCTGCGATCGAGGAGGGATTACTGTATATCATTGTAATGCCAAAATAAAAGACGGCAACACATTGGGAGCTGTATCTATATTCTCGGATAAATTTTTAAAATCTTCACAATTGATAGTGAACTTTAAGATGTTTTTTGTTTGTCAGTTATACAGTGTGCTATTTCCTAGATTAGCTTTAATCTTGATTTCATACAGTATTATTACCAGGTGTTACGGCTAAGGAGCTTATTGATATGTTGGCACTTATAAATTTGGGACTAAAAAGAATAGATAAGAAGTCACTTGCTCTTTTTCTGCCTTCGCAGTAAGGTTGGACCACACTTCAGAGTCCCAGTCCTCTGACATGCCAAGAGAAAGGGCACATCCAAAACAAAACTAACCTCCAGTGGCAGTGAAGTAAGGATTAAATTAAGATATCTTACAATAAACCTAGTGTGTGATGTTAAACAATCTCTAGGAGGAAAAAAAAAGACAAAAAACTGAAGTTTCATACACTTGCATGCATACATAGAATTATGCAAATATAAATTCACACATGTACCTATAAATTGACAAGCCACCATAAACACTTGTATTACGTCTAATGTCACTTTTAATTACTTCAGTTACTGGATACCCAAATAAAATTATATTTATTAGAATAAATTTCAATATAATACTTGAAAAAGTGGGCAAAAGGGAAATAGAGGGTATATTTACAGAAAATGTTCTGTTACAGATAGACCAAGTTGCAAACAAATTTTTCTTTGCATTGCCAAGACACAATATGACTCATGTTCTTGTTTTAAAGAATTTCAGGAACTGTCCTTTTAATTCTTTTTCTGCTTCTTTGGGAGAAGTAAAGGTATAGAATTGGCCATCGACTATTTCATTTTAGCTGGAAACAAGAGGCTATTTCTGATTTCAGATTTGTGTAATCACTGATGCTGTAGAATGCAGCTCGTTTCGCAGCTGTTGAAATCAAAAAATCTGGAAAAATACATAGATGACTGTTTTCAGATATAATCTCTTTCTGTCTGAGAATCCACATCAAATTTTCTTTAACTCATAGTTTTTTTAATCTGACTATTAGGTGTCTATGCTTTAAGCAATTCAATCCACATATGCAATGAGCCACATAGATTTCATTGTCTGATTTAAAGCCTTCTATTATTTTGGAAAACAATTCAGCTATGGATTTCGCTGGGTTTGGACTTTAACAGTTTTCAGGAAGTCATTTAGTTCTGATGTTCTTCCTTCTATATCTTCAAATACTGCTAATTTATCATTAAGCACTTTGCATCTTAGATTTTAAAGAAATTGCTTTTTTGTCAGCAGTGAGTGGATGTCAATTGTCAAAAGTCATACATGTTTACTTTATTTCTTCCAGGTGAGCAGCAAGTACTCTGATTTTTCTTCAATTTTCCTCATATTTTCCTGTCAATTTTTTGCAAGATTTTTTTTTTGCTGTACATCAGTTAATTGCTTAAAACTACCTCCTAGTTTTTTATATCCTGATTCAGCTGATTCTGCTGTGTATTCCCACAATATCCTTCTTTATATCCTTTATATCATTTATATTTGCCCCAAGTGCTGTAATCAATACCTTAAGCTCAGACAGCTCATTTCCATCTTCTCCGTGTACCAAAGGCAGAGTTTTGTATCACATTGGAGTTGGTACTGTACTGCCTAACTCACATTTTCTGTTGGCCAGATCAGTCTGTGGCAGGCCCTATTGTGAACTTGAGACCATGATCGTAGACGATGATGAAACTTAAGCTACTTTTCGTTCTCTTTCTGTCCCCTTGGTTTCCCGCATATGTTTTTAACCCTTAAACTGCCACATACTTGGGGGTTAATGCACCCCTAGACACCAAATACTTTTTTGCTGCACTTTTTAAGGAAATGTAACAATTCACCAATAAAGTGAAATTTTAAGGGAACACATTGTTTTCATGAAAAGAGCATCACAATTTCTGCAACACTGATCATTTTATACACTTCCAATGAACTGTAAAAACTATTAAAAAAAACAAAACTTACTGCAACAATCTGTTATATGTACAAGGTGCAACTGATGCTATTGATGAAATTCAATAAATTACAGAGCCAACTGCGCCTGAACTGGCTGCATACAAGCACACACAGGCCAACGCTGATACTTGCAGGATAGTCTAGTGCAGCGGCTGAATCCCAGTGACAGTGATGCCGCAGTCAGGGGGCGGCAGTGGTCATGAGCTGGCTGCTCAACGAATGTATGGCACTGACTAATCAGCTCCAGTGTGCTGGCAAATTGCACTGGGAACCAACTATAGCCAGTTGTGGCATTCAACGAATGTACATTGCTGAATATACTCGGTTCTGGCATGCTGGCAAGTTGCATTTGGAACTGACTATAGCCAGTTCTGGTGGTTTAAGGGTTAATATACTTGTAATTGAGTCCTTTTTGGATTCATTAAATATATGATATCTTGAGTATATATATATACTAGCAAAATACCCGCGATTTGCAGCGGTGAAATACTGCCTGAATATTTTTATTAAGAAAAAAGTAAACATTTTTAGACTGAGGTAAAATATATAAAAAATTAATTGTTAAGGATCTCTCTGTATACTACGTTGTCAGTTCGGCCCTCTGGTTGTAATATGACTAAGCTGTGTGCTGAGCTTACTCTTGAGCATGCAACATACAGTTGGCCATGTGAAAAGCAATCCTGCCTCAAATCAATGCCAACCTTTTGTAGTGTTTGTCCCTGAGACTTATTAATTGTCATTGCGAAGCAGAGTCTTACTGGAAATTGAACGCGTTTGAATTGAAATGGGAGATTAGATGGTATAACGGGGATGCGAGTAATAAAAACTGTGTCACCTGAGGCACTGCCAGTAAAAATAGTTGCTTCAATTAGGTTGTTTTGTAGAGATGTGACCTGAAGTCTCGTGCCGTTACAAAGTTTCGGTGGCTGTAAGTTTCTCAGTAACATTATTGGTGCCCCAACCTTCAAGATGAGATTATGCTCAGGAGTGCCTGGAGGATTTAGAGTGTTGAGAAACTCTACGGATAATGTACGCGTCTTCTACTTCTACAACTGAATCAACAGATTGATATGTTTTTGATTGTGAAGGTAGTTCTTGAAGTAAAATGTGGTTTATAGTCGTAGTCATGTCATTTTTTGGTGTCAGGATAGCTCTCTCTCTTAACCATGAGACGTTACTTCGGTGTAGATTTTGTAGATTGGGGTAAACATTTTGAAGAAGGCTTTGTAAGGTATTCACGATGAGACAGAGATTTGTAGGAATATTTATTTTACAGTTTTCTTGTATGAAGGTGCCATCACCTATACTCATCAGAAGAGCAGAGAACTCCTCGGCTTTTTGTCGCTTTCAAATGAACTCTCATGTTTATTTTAAAGTAACAACATGGATTTGTGGCCAAGGTATGAAGATTTCAGAGATGCTTTAACTTCATCAGCGTGTTTCTCTGGGCACGACTGGTGGGGTTTGGCCAGCAACACTGTCAAGCCTCCCATAAGTTTGTTGGTGTTTCGGATGTCTTGGAGGGTCCTGTCTAAAGCCTCAATACCTGCTCTGTGTGCCATAGTGCATTCATCCCAGACAATAAGTTGACAATGTCGCAGCACTTCAGCCATGTTGCTCTGCTTTGATATGTTACACATGGGGGATTCAGTATGGTTGAGGTTCAGAGGCAGCTTGAAAGCTGAATGAGCAGTTCTGCCACCCTCTAGAAGAGTTGCAGCAATGCCAGAAGAAGCCACAGCTATGGCAATGTTACGTTTTGCTCGGATTTTTGCAAGGAGAAGGTTTATTAGGAATGTCTTACCAGTTCCTCCTGGAGCATCAAGGAAAAACACTGTGGTAGTGGGAGACGTAACGCTGCTCATGATTTGCTCATAAACTGACTTTTGGTCACTATTTAGCAACCGCTCGTTATTTGTGACTATATTGGCCAATTGTGAAGTGTTGTAAGATGTCTCTTTCAAGTACTCAGGATTTGATGCAAGTTGTGCCAGTTCTGTTAAAGGTGAAGGCAAACCGTAATGATGAAGAGATTGACCTCCAATAGCAATGACATAGTTTTCAAGCAACTGTAGACACTTGTTATAGATCAAATTTAACCACTGGTGGACTTCTGTTCGTATATGATCTCTTTCAGTCTGTCTCCTAACATCTTCTGCTATGCTGTGTTTATGTTTTTCCCATAGGTTTAAGGGGTTTTCTATTTGGCAGAACACCAACATGACAGCAAATAGTTCACGATCTTTTGAGGTGAGCTAGATAGAGTAGCTTCCTGTAGAGTCTCGTCCCAGTTGATATCGTCATGTAATAAACCGAGTGCCCTGCAGGCTGACTTATAGGTCGGATGTAGGACACCATCAACTGTTCTGAGAGATTTGAAAGATGTGGGACCTGTGATTTTGTTGAGCAGGAGTCGAAGATGGTAGCATTCAGAGTTATTCGGGTGTACAGTGTAGACCCGTCCCAGTACATGATCCTTTTTTACTCCCGAATATCCTGGTACAGGGTTGCCCTGTTTCCTTCAACGAAACATGTTGTTTTCCCACACATAATATGATGGAATTTCATTATAATGAAGTTGTCTAGCAAAATCATCGTGCTTGCAAAGGTCAAAGAACGCTAAAAGGGTCGTTTGTGGTGGATTGTGTACTTTATCGGCAACATTGCCTTCTGTGAAATAAATTCTTTGTCCGTTCTCAAGATGCACAGCAAGATGAACGACCGGAGGGAAACGTTCATGAATGGGAAAACAGAAAATGCGCCAGGCTGCTTCAGAGCTACTAATGTAACGACCAGCTTCGTATCGAGATACTTTGTCATTATTAGTTTGTATTGTAAATACTGCCTGGTCACTTCCTTTGTTAACATACTTGCAGATGTATTTGATCGATTTTACTGAATTGCAAAATTCGACATTGATGTGAGCATTGAAGAAGCGGGATAGCACAGGACTATAAGGGACCACCCATCTGTTGTCGATATGTACTCCTTTGATGTTAATTGTATGACCTCCATCAGCAGGTGCGCGCCGGCGGTACTGAGGGTAACCATCTTCTCCGGTCTGAGTTTGTGAGATGAACGGACGCAGGTACTTCTTAGTGCATATTCTGTTGCTCATGCAGGGAGAGTTGATATTATGAGGTCCACATGGGCCGTGAATCATGTTGGATTTTACTATTTTGTGTAGGGCAGGGTCAGTCTGTGGATCAGGAATTTCTGCACGGATGAGTTGATCGATGAGAGCTGGTTTAATCCTATCCTTTAGCCACAATAGAATGTGCGCATGGGGAATACCTCGCTTTTGCCACTCTATGGCGTACATGTAGCAATTTGTACAGCCGAAAATGTGAGAAAGTCTATCATTTTGTGGATCTTGAGATGAAATACACGACTGATAAGGTCGTGGCGATCGTGAGGTTTTTGACGTGGAAGGAGAATTTCAGTGATCTCAGGCCATTTAGGATTGCAAGTAAATGTGATGAATAAGTCAGGACAGCCATAACGACGAACATATGTCATTGCGTCTTGTGTACACTCGTGCATATAGCGAGGTCCTCCAGTGAAGGATGATGGTAATATCACAGCTTGACCAAGTTCTGTTAAATCCAGTGTTGTTTTTGTCAATAGCATCTTTTAAGTGAACGTAATTTTCAGCCCGTAGTTTTTTTTGATTAAGTCTGATATAATTTAGTCTTTCGGATTCAATTTTTGCGTACATATCAACTAAAAACTGATTTAATAAAGTTCGGAAGAAAAGGATATTATTATCATGATGTTGTCTGATCATAAGCCGGTATGAATAGAAGTTTGCTGCAGAGACGGTTTTGTTCATAGGTAACTTACTGGCAGGATGAACTTGAGGTATAGACACAGAATAGCCGTCTTCACCATAGCAGAACATGAGAGGATATTGAAGTGCATCATAGGATCTGTGGGTTTCTTTAATGCATTGCAGTTTATTGTCTCTGGTTTTCAAGACAATATCTCTATTGTTGAACGTTTGCCCAACGATGACAACACCAACTTGATGAACTGTGGGTTTATTAAATCTGCCTTTGTGTGCATGTAATGGTTTTTTGTCTGCGTGAATGACAACTTTGAAGTGTTTGTCATCATCTGAAATACTGTCAATTGTGGAGTGGAAGTCCTGGATGTAAGTGTTACAGTCATGGAGCATTTTTTGTAATTGCTTGACCAGGGGCATGTTAAGTCCAAAAAATTAGCAGCGGATTTGTGCTTCCTTTTCATCGTCCCGACTAAATAAATTTGCAAAATTTGTGTTCTTCACTTGGCATAGGTAAAAGACTGCCAATCAAGTGATACACTTGTCCCTGAACTTTAAATGAAGGCATAATATTTCCCTCAACGATTTGGTTAGCACCAAATGATGTCATTTGAAATGCGCTGTTGTACTTTCGAATGTTGTTCAAGAAATGCTCACTTTGAGGATGTTCGCCATTTAACAGGCCCTGAAGAAGGTGAGGAAGCTTACATAAAGGAGTGAGAGAGACTTTACCACCGTTACAGCACAAACCAGGAGACTCGCATTTCCACTTCTTTGCTTGACAATAGTTACAGTGAACATCCATGGATCCAATGTGTACTGTTTTGTCAGACTCATAATGTATGTTTGGGTCGTACGCAAGTCCACAATTGGCTTTTTTGAGCCAAACCTGTTGTTTTCATATGAGCCGCTTTTCATTATTGGGATCGTATCTAGAAACAGAACCTCTATTAACTTGTGGATTTGCCTCAGAGTATTTAGCGACAGCGTCCCTATGAACTTGTGGATGTGCTTGCGAGTATTTAGTGACAGCGTCCCTATGAACTTGTGGATGTGCTTGCGAGTATTTAGCGACAGCATCCCTATTAACTTCTGAATGTGCTTGCGAGTATTTAGCGACAGCGTCCCTATGAATTTGTGGATTTTTCTGCGAGTATTTGGCAGCAGCTGCACGAAGTTCATTCCGTCTCCTTTTTACTGTGTTCTCATAGCTTAGATTGCCGGTGTAATAATCAGCTGGATTTGTGTTGAAGTGACATTCAGCATGTGTCAATCGATGTAAGCATACAACCGGCTTCATCAATAACTTCGCATCCAGCTTTTGAGAGTTGAAATATTCATAAACATCAAAGTGTCCACTACTCAAATTGTCACCTGTGAATCTAAGATGTTTAAGAGGCATTGACGGTTCTACAAAGGTGTAAAATATTTGCCTATTTCGGAACACGACAACCAAACAATTCAGAGGCAGCCATCAACTCACATGCAGATCCATAGGTGAAGGCCTTAAGCATTTCACTCTTATTGTGCTCCTGTGTAATATAATTATCTCCTGTACCGTCATCAGTCCACACCTTGAACCTGTCCCAGTCATCTATACTAATAAAAGGCAAAGCCCTCACTGACTGACTGACTGACTGACTCACTCACTGACTGACTGACTGACTCACTCACTCACTCACTCACTGACTCACTGACTCACTCACTCACTCACTCAACACTAATTCTCCAAGTTCCCGTGTAGGTAGAAGGCTGAAATTTGGCAGGCTCATTCCTTACAGCTTACTTACAAAAGTTGGGCAGGTTTCATTTCGAAATTCTACGCGTAATGGTCATAGCTGGAAGGTATTTTTCTCCATATACAGTACTGTAATGGAGTTGAGCTGGATGGCCGTGGGGGGCGGAGTTTCGTTTGACATCATCACGCCTCCCACGTAATCACGTGAACTGACTATCAACGCAGTACGTAGAAAACCAGGAAGAGCTCAAAAAAGTGCTGAAGAAAACATGCATTATATAATTGAGAAGGCAGCGAAACAATAAGAAGCGAGCGACTGACATATACAACCATATTCATGAGTGCTTCTATTTCGGAAACAAAGCACGGTGTAAACCTAAAGTTTAAATTAGGTTCATAGACAGGCTGTCAATAGAAACACTGCCGCTAAATATTCACGGGTGAAGGACTGTGCTTATGCAGAGGAAGATGAGATGGTCAGGGTGGTGTTTGGCACAAACTCAGCGAAACTGCGAGAGAAACTTTTAAGTGCCGTGTCTTAACTAACATTACATACAGCCATGGACATCACACGAGATGGCACCAGCATAGCTGGGAACCTTCGATGCAAGAACACCAAGCGGCTCACGTGAACTGATGCAGTGCACAGACAAAAAGCAACAATTCCAAAGAGTGCTGAACAAAAAACGAATTACACAATTGAGAAGGCAGCAAAAAAATATGAAGCGCCTGATACATACAAGCATATTCATAAGTGCAGCTACTGCGGAAACAAAGCACACGGTGGAAAAAGTCAATGTCCAGATAAAGGAAGACAGTGTAAAAAAAAACCCGTGCATGCAGTGTGTCAGGTCTCAGATAAAGAGGAAGAAGAGCTGTTTATTGATGCAGTAAGAAACGAATCGATGAATGAAACCTCTTATCTTTACAACGATTGACAAACACGGAATGTAACTTGAACACAAAACATTCTACAAATACGAACCTGATTGAAAGAAATAATGATAATCAAATCCTTGATGACAGCAACACTCAATAACACTCACAAAACAATTACTGTATATTGACAATCATGTTACGTTATTTTTAAAATGTTCCCTTTTCTTTTTATATATATATATGTGTATATATGTATGTATGTATGTGTATATATATATATATATATATATATATATATATATATATATATATATATGATGTGTATATATATGTTTATATATATATATATATATATGCCAGCAACACTCATGACAATGACAAAACAATTACATTGTCAATCATGTTACGTTATTAAAATGTTTCCTTTTCTTTTTACTTCTCCGCTGCTAAGCGCGGATATTTTGCTATATAGTGGTGTGAAAAACTATTTGCCCCCTTCCTGATTTCTTATTCTTTTGCATGTTTGTCACACAAAATGTTTCTGATCATCAAATACATTTAACCATTAGTCAAATAGAACAGAAGTAAGCACAAAATACAGTTCTTTGATCGATGGAGATCATCTCGATAGACATGTTAATGGAGGTACGGTTGGAATGATAAAGGAAATGGGTACCTGAACAATGTAAAGTAAGTCTAAAATACCTACACAATAACTATAATCTTATTAAATGAATAATAAAACAGTGGAGAAGCCGTGGATTAAATAAAAAGGCTGTAGTTATCAGCAGGGAGACCTTAATCCCGTGGCGAAGCAAGCAAGGGAATGTAGAGACTGGAGCGACGGACGGCCTTATATAGGCAGGCAGCCAACAACGTGGGAGGCATTGGGATGGGGGACCCAACACCACCTCACACGGTGACCGAGCTGCAGGCTATGGACGTATATATGTACGTAAGTAGGATTCAGTTAGCGTTGGGAACCTGCGTACCAAATTTCTTGAAGATGGGCCCATAAGTAACAAAGACCGTTGAAAAGTTCAATATGGCGGCCGACAGTGGCATCATACCACCGAAATAAGTACGTACATTGGTTTCGGTTAGCGCAGGGAAGCCGCTTACCAAATTTCGTGAAGATGGGGCCATAAATAAGAAAGTTCAACATGGCGGACGTTGTCGACTGTCATGAACATTATGCTTAGAATTTCAAAATGAAACCTGCTTAACTTTTGTAAGTAAGCTGTAAGGAATGAGCCTGCCAAATTTCAGCCTTCTACCTACACGGAACGTTGGAGAATTAGTGACATTGGAAACTTCAATATGGCGGCCGACAGTGGCGTCATACCACCGAAATAAGTACGTACATCGGTTTCGGTTAGCGCAGTGAAGCCACATACCAAATTTTGTGAAGATGGGGCCATAAATAAGAAACTTCCACATGCCGGACGTTGTCGACCGTTATCGACCATTACGTGTAGAATTTCGAAATGAAACCTGCTTAACTCTTGCTCTAAGGAATAAGCCTGCCAAATTTCAGCCTTCTACCTACATGGGAAGTTGGAGAATTAGTGATGAGTGAGTGAGTGAGGGCTTTGCCTTTTATTAGTATAGATATAACCAAAGAAAAAGAAATCTGGTTAGGGTATGACGCTAACACGACCGCTTGGGTGGTGCAGCGGTAAGAACTGCTGACTCATAATCAAGAGGTTGCGAGACCGGCTGCTTCCCTACATTACCATTTTGAGTAGTGAGCTGTTCTTATTGTTACTATTATACAATAAAAAGCATACATTTGATTTGAGTGTTTAACAGCTGGGTAAATTTATGGTACTTGTAAAGGTTGGTGTTTTTTTTTCCCCAGTTGTATTTTCTCATTGTTTTGGACCTAATTTCCCATAGAATTGCTCTGCTGTATGGTTTCTTGAGGGTGGTTATAGATACCACGTCTATGTTAGGTATGAGGTTAAAGTTTTCATTGGTTATGGTTATTTGAGACCTACTGCTAGGTACAGCAGTGTCAGGGGGGTAGTAGGGGTGTTAAAATATTTTGTTTATTGATACAGATTTCACTCTTTTTTCAAACTCAAGTACAACATGATCATTCTATTGTGACAGAACCTCCACCTCAAATCAACTGGCTGTGATCATGCTGATTGATTTTGCTGCTTCCTAGTAGAAAAAGCTGGTCTAGAGATTGTTGTGTGCTCCACTTACTCATTGGCTCATTATCAATCCTCACGTTTGCCAAAATAAGAAAATAAATTTATACATTTATTTGAATTCATTTTCATTATTGATACAAACTGGTGTAAGAATACATTGCATACATTATAATATGAACTCACCATCATCAGCAGACTTCAGTTACTCACTTTGCATATTTATTTCCCACTTAAGACTGGTCATCTTTTTTGGTCTCATCAACGCTTCTCCTAAAAATCACCTCAACAATCATTTACAAGGTGGTACAAAAGATCAGTAGACAAAAACAAAATTGATGACCAGTAGATAGTAAGCTTAAAGGGGCATCTGAAATATTTTTCTAGGAGCAGAAATCACAACCAGAAATGTATTTTCGGTTTCATTGTTTTTTTTTTTTTTTGCTTTTTTTTTTATTTTAAATCACTGGGGGGCTCTGCCCCCTGCTCGCTTCGCTCGCCCACCCCTGGGTTTGGTTTACCGGATATACAATTGAAAGAGACTGTTTTTTTCATTGGAATTCTTACATATGCATTATTTTCACTTTTACTTTAAAACGTTTGTAAAAACAATACTTGGCCTTTATTTCTGGCCCCGGGTGTGGTTAAGTCATTCTTGCAGGACATATAACGCTGCTTGTGTTGTGAAGGTGGGCGGCTGAACGCACACTAAGAAGGTGCCGTCAGATCATCTGCTGGATTTTTGCTGCTGGTGAGCTGTGTGTTCTGCTTGTTGCTTGTCGTTGTTTTAAGAGCTGGGAGCACATGATGTCTGTCTGCCTAAAGCATTCCAACAACTGCTTGGTTAGATGTCCGTGAACTTGTTTTAAATGTTTTCCAACTGCCTTGTCTTGTGTGATGTTTAAGTGTCTCTCGCGGGATGCCAAATTGTCTTCCGAGAAGATCATGTCTTATCTCCCTAGTCTTCCTCCCAGGATTTGTTTTTATCATAGAGAGATTAGTTTTCATATTGTTGTATAAGTTCTTTTCTGTTGGCTTATTATTTAATATTTATGTACGGTGTATTAAAGTGGGCTTCCATTCCCTGTGCTTTTGAGTGTGGAGAGGCAGGAGGCAGGACTACCCTGATGTTGCTGCTGCTGTGTCCTAACTCTGCCTTTATATTCGGTCAGAGGGAGGAACTCTGAAGTGGATTATTGAGCTTGTGTAGGAGTTTATTGCCTTCCTTGAGATTTTTAGTAATCTGATTTACTGGTTTGTATATTGAGACTTAGTTGTCTTTGATTGCCTTTTTAGGCGCTTTCTTGTCTTTGCACCCTTTTTGTTTTTTCATTTAGTTAATAAATATCTTCATTTATAAAGATTTCATTGTAAACTTGTCTTATCAAGCTGTATATTTTAATGTTTATTTTCTCTCTCTTAGAAGGAATGCTTTTTTCGTTTTGAACTTTTAAAGTCAGTTTCAGATTTTAAGACAGTTAGAGGCTGGATGGGTTGGGGTAAACCTGTTCTGGTCAGGCTAGTCACCCAGTGAGTTTCATGGCCCGTTTTGTGGTTTATTTTGGAAGCCTCACACCCTTTTTGCCTTATTTGTCTCTCCACAAAACAATTTAAGTTAAAAAATACATTACTTGTTCACCCTGGTTCCATTTATCTAATATTATATTTTTTGAGGACCTGTTAATAATTTTTTAAGTGTGTTGACACTGAGAGGAATGGCATAAATGAGAAAGTGCCAAAGGCAAGAGATATTACATGTAACATACTGGACCGTGAGGAGCAGAACTCGAGAGATGACTTGCAGGCAGATGTGCTCACAAGATTAATGCACTTGAAGGCAGAGACAAATGTTGAGTTCTGGTACAGAAACATGGACGGAGCCCATGATGCTGCATGCTCCCAAACTGATGGGGACTTGATGGAAACAATTGGGGAATTGGTTGCAGAAACCCTGCTTAGATATAAAAGACTGGAGAGAAAGGTTTAATGATCGAGAGCCTCTGGAGTAGTGAAAGGCATTCAAAGAGCTATGAGAGAGCTGTAACAGAAAGCCAAAAGCCCTAGAATGACAGAGAGGTGTTGTTTGGTGAGCAGTGAGCTTGTGATGTTTTCGCGTTAGATACTTTTTCTTTTTCTTAAATTCCTGATTTTGTTAAAGATGAAATTTTTTTTTTTTGTTTTTATAAATATTTCCTGTTTTTTTCAAGAACACTGTAAATACAGTAAAGGGCTGTTTTTTCTTCTCTTACTACTTCGTTGTCTGTGTCTCTGTCTTATCATCACTGATCTGCCTCGGTTACAAGCTACAAGATATAAAGGGTTCAATGAATGATTGAGTTTCACAGACTTGGGGTATCACAAATGTACACCTATTCAGTTCCCTGAAGTTTGGAACTCTGTGAGCACAATGGTATACAGTATATATATTTTACTTACTGCTAATTTGTGGCCATTTTTTGTTTTTTGTTTGTGTTAATGTTACGCCTGCATCTTTTGTTGTTTGAGGCATGATGGTGCTGTGGTTAGCACTGCTACATCATAGTCGAGGTCACGTTTTCGGCAACAATAATTGGTCCAGCATAGTTGTCTAGACATCTTCAAGCTATTGGAAACAGTTACAACACCATTGTACCATTATACAGTACTCCAATCTAAACTAGCTCAGTTGTTCCTTCCCCCACTGACTTCAGTGCAATTTGATGAGTTTAGCGAAAAGCCAGAATATTTTAAAGTATTTTAACAAACTTGTGGTGAAAGGGTATGCTCATGCTTTCTGTAGATTCTTCTTTTCATGTCACAGTAAGGTTTGTTATTTACTCTTGCTACAGCTTCTTTGTGGTGACAGTGTCCCTGCTATTCTGATTAAATTATCACTTCCAACAAAACAATAACATTTTCTGTTTGCCAATCAAACTTAATAGGTTTGTTTCAAATTAACTCAATACATTTTTAATGCATTAACTTTATAGATGAGGCAGCTGAAAGGAAGTAATTAGAACACCATTGGGCAAACATGATGTTAGCTGAGGAGAGGCACAGTTGCATCTTGTTTTTACCTCTAGTCCTTAGGTCACCATGATGTCTTTGATGCATTTTGTTTTGAGAAGGGCCTGCTTCAGCTATACAGCTAAAGAATCCTGTTAAATCTTCAGAGCATATGATATTCTGTATAAATTCTGTATTACGCCAGAACAACAAGAAAATGGAAGAGAGTTATATGGGTTGCTTTTGTCTATGTTTCACAGGCCCTGGTTTAAGGATATGTATGATTTATAAAACAAAGATACATGTAGCTGTCCAAGTGAAGTAAGCAAAAATAAATCTAACATAGAAATGTAACCTTTCAAGCCCATTTCCTGCATATGGACCTCTGATCATTAAATCTTATTTAAAGGTTCACCTTTAGAGCCAGATTTCAGTAGATTCTTTCCCATACTATAAAGTGTGGCACAAAATTTAACTTTTGATATAATTTATGCTCACAGCGTCAAATATGCAGGTAGAGACCCTGAATTCCCCCATCTTAATGTGTAAAACTAAATAGGACTTATGAGTGCATTACCATGATGTAAACGTTGCTATGGATGTCAAACTGAAAAATGTCAAGGATCCAAAGATGTACACTATATAACTGCAGTTTTCTATTCTTCTTGAAATTTGCACAAAGCTTAATTTCAGAATAACTTTTTTTAACAACATCCAACTGCAATGCTTGCACTGAAGTGGACATTGCACAGCTGCTGGTTCCTCAGCCCAATCATCTCTTCCCTAACATAGAAGGGGATTAACTTTGGACACTATTCACACCAATGACGATACAAGACATTCTACTTTATTTTGCCCTAGTGAGTTTTCCCAGCTTTGTTCACACACAATTTTTTTTATGCGTGACTTTGTCTCAAAATGGTAGATTACCAGTACATTCACATATAAAAGAAATTGTAATAAAATAACTGGAATCTTGATCAAAGAAGAAACTGATAAGAACAGTCCATTCAACCCAACAGGACTTGTCAATTTCATTTTACAAAATACTCACAAATCAAAATTTAATGATGCCCAAAGTACTGCTGTTTTCTTTATGTATCTTCTATAGTTCTTTGTATGATAAAAAGCAGAACACTTTTTAGCTTTACAAAATGTTCCATTAACCAACACTTATTTTTATCCCATTGCTCCTGTTGAAGAATTCATTTTTAAAGGGTCATCTGACATCCACCCTTCTAACTAATTTTGAAGACATCCATCACTTCACCTCTTAATGTCTAATTTTATAAGTTGAAGAGATTCAGCTTAATCTGTCTTTCTTTATTTTTCATAGCCCACAGTTGTGGAATCTGTTTAAATTCTCTGTACTTGACCAGCACAATTCTGTCCTGTTTGTAAAAAGGATCCCAAACTGTCACATAATCTGTGTATGTGTCGTTTAGTCTCAAACAGAATTTAAGAAAATTGTTAAGTTACTTTTCATTATAACTAACTTAAATAAAGTTTATTGTTCAGAAATCAGTGTTTATTTTAAGTAACATATATTGCTTAAAACATGACGTTTAGAGAGGCCAACCACACAGTACCTTCCAATATCGCAGCACTTGGAGTGCTTACAACAGTAAACTAACCCTAACCCTTAAGTACACAACATAAAAATCATCTTAATACAAATTCCCTTAAATGGAAGAATTGAGGTGTGGCTAATTGTTAAAGGAGAATTGGAAAACAACTTTAAATTAATAAGATTTCTGTTGTAAACAAATGCTGGGAAGAGGGGCAAATTTCAAATTGTATCCTGCCATGGGCCAGTCAGTGGCACCTGTCTGTTCTTCAATATTTATGTGATCATAAGTTCAGAAGTAAATGTTGTATTCATCCTAAGGTCACAAGTGCCCTGACGTCAAGCAGCAGCTGACAAAGTACTAGTAGTACTAAGGGACACAATAGGATACCAAGAAGAGAAATAAAAGAAAAAAACAAGTAGCTCATAATGATTTTCAAGCTTTTGTTTTTCATTCAATAAGGAACATATTTTTATTATGTCGCAATTGTAACTGCAATAACCTATACCAATCCTAAGTAAAAATAAAATCCAAATTTGTGAAGAAACTAAAAATAATATTAGCATTTGAGTAGAACAAAAACAGCTCCATACAAATTCTACGAAGGTTGAAGCCAAACCCCATAATTCATCACCAAGGGGGACATTGTAAAACCACTAAAGACAGTTCCTCTTTTACTGCTGTTTTAAGCAGCTCAGTATTACCACACGCAAACAAGAAGAAAGTAATAATTTTTACTTTGCATGAAATATACTGAAACAGGCCTGAAATATTGGAAAAAGTTGTTAATATTATAGATATAACTCTCATCATAACACAAAATTTCATCCATAAACATGCAGACTCTTTTGCTGACCATTAGAACTTGCTTGTAGCTTCATTACAGTGCATACATATGAGCCTGTAATAAGGGATGATACTAAATAAAGTACGCTGCTTTTTCTTGACCCTTGTGGGTGTCATGGCTGGTTAATCCTTTTTTTAAAAGGAGAAGTTCAGATCAGGGTTACAAGAGTGACAGACAGCAAAGATAAAAGTAGTAACAACTGTTAGAGTTTGCCTTAGGCTTCTGGTAAGGTGCTTATTAATGTTGTCTAGCTTGTAATGCTCTGAATGAGAGGCTGATTCAATTTTTTCAGCCTTTTCTAAACCTGATCTTGGGGCTGCAGGCCAAAAAAGTGATTTCTACTCATTCATAAGTAGTTATGAACACAATAGAATCATTCCCAAAATCCAAAAGATGTGTGCTTGGAAGAATGTGATCATGACGCCCTTTATAGATAAACAACCAAATGTGAAAAGCATAATTGCTGATTATTGTCACCTCTTTTTGGAATAGTCTCATGAACTGCCTAGAACTGTTGTTATATTTATTGGAAATTATGCTTTTATCAAACTTCAGTCAGTATGCAGGACTTAAAGATATGACTGTACATCCTAAAATGTCTGGATGAGATATTCTGTTATCTGAGCTCGTAGGCTATCCAGACAAGCTTGATGGACTGAACGGTCTCTTCTCATTTATCAAATATCTTACATTATTATCTTTTTTTATTTGAATCTGTTAAGATTGTGTCTCAAGCCACCCTTCATTAAATTAAACATTAATATAAGCGGTAGAGAAAAAACCTGACATGATAGAAGAAAACTAACCGCACCATCAGAATCAGCATACCTATTTTAGTGTAACTAAGCTTAAAAATTGAAGTCAACAAAAAATTTGTTCAAAATTGTTCCCCAGTGTTATTCATCCACTTCTTTACCTGAGTCACCCTGAGTAATTCTCTTCGGAGCCGACTAGGTGCCTTTAAACTTCATAGAATTAATAGTGCTAGATGATGTTGACTAGAGTCCTCCTGTAATGTGATATAAATATTGTTATGGTTTGAAAAATTTTGTTTTCTTACTATACTGCTATAACTTGGAGTTGAATGCTTACTCTCACTGGCCAAATAAACTCTTTGCTTTTCTAATTCTGTAGCCACACCATTACTGTATCTTCCAGATCGTAATGGAAGACATTATTTAGTGGTGATTATTGAATTGTTTTAATTTAACCAGCAGTAAATAAGCAGGGTATTTTCAGTGTGACCATCTGGTCTAAACAATTAATATATCTTTAATTATACAGTTATCCTGGTATTACAAACAATTTGTCTCAGAATAACCCATCTATGTATTTGCATAGTGACCACATTATCTAGTAGGCACCTGAAGCCATGTCGCCACCTAGCTGAACACTATTAATTAAACAGGCTTCTGATCACTACTCTTATAATTACACGCCGGGCCAGATGTGGCCCGTGGGCCTTGAGTTTGACACATATGGACTAAATAGAACTTGAAAAGAAATATTTTTTCGAATGTGATCGTGCAATTCAGATCGAGTTGAAGCGCACTACAGTACATCGAGCCTGCATGCTATTGTGGTTTTGCCTGTATGCCTCAATAAGTTACCCTCCCCTCGCTCTTACTTTTTTACTGTTCATCTAATGAATACACTGAGTATGGCTTTACCAAAACAATCATTGATCGCGAATAAAGTATCCATTATTCATAAAGCTTCAATTGGTGATCTGTCTTTCTGCGTTAACCGCATATTTTTTCATACTTCTCAAATCAAGGGGATGCGAGGCTAAATGAATCGAGAAGCGCGTACATACTTAGTGCATCCCCTCTCGGGAATCGAACCTCAGAAGTCAGCGCTAGAGACAAAGCCTCAACTATTGCGCCACGGCGTGCGGTTTGTCTATTTGAGCGTAGCAGTGTAATTCGTTTTTTGTTCAGCACTCTTTGGAACTGTTGCTTTTTGTCTGCGCACTGCGTCAGTTCACGTGAGCCACTGAATATGGTTTTATATGTCTCTCGCTCGCTTCTAATTGTTTTGCTGCCTTCTTAATTATATAATGCATGTTTTCTTCAGCGCTTTTTGTAGCTCTTCCTGGTTTTCTATGTAATGAGTGATTACGTGAGAGGCATGATGATGTCACACGAAACTCCGCCCCCCACGGCTTTTGAGCTCAACTCCATTACAGTAAATGGAGAAAAATAGCTTCTAGTTATGACCATTATGCGTAGAATTTCGAAATGAAACCTGCTTAACTTTTGTAAGGAAGCTGTAAGGAATGAGCCTGCCAAATTTCAGCCTTCTACCTACACGGGAAGTTGGAGAATTAGTAGTCAGTCAGTCAGTCAGTAAGGGCTTTGCCTTCTATTAGTATAGATTATACCATAGAATGCACAGCATAATAGGAAACTAAATGTAAAAACATTGAATAACAATAAGAAAACCTTGAACAACAGTGAAAACTAACACTGCAAGAGTTCTCGCTTTAGCGCTATGAACCGCTAGCTAAAAACACTTTTTTTTAAGCACAGGGAAAAAAATGAAAATTTGAAAAATCCGTAATTTAATCAACAACCAAGAAAAGTAACATTGCAACAATGCACGCGTGCGCCTCTCTCTCTCTCGCGGGCCTGTGTGTGTGTGTCTCTTGCGTGCCTGTGTGTGTCTGTCGGTCTTGCACGCCTGTATGTGTGTGTGTCTCTCTCTCTCGCACCTGTGTTGTGTGTGTTTCTCTCTCGCGCCTGTGTTGTGTGTGTCTCTCTCGCGCCTATGTGTGTGTGTGTGTCTCTCTCGCTCACACGCGCCTGTGTGTGTGTCTCTCTCGTTCGCACGTGCCTGTGTATGTGTGTCTTTCTCTCGCGTGCACCTGTGTGTGTGTGTGTGTGTGTGTGTGTGTGTGTGTGTGTGTGTGTGTGTGTGTGTGTGTGTGTGTGTGTGTGTGTGTGTGTGTGCACATGCATGCATGCATGCATGTCTATCTGTCTCGCGCGCGTGCCTGTGTGTGTATGTCTCTCTCGCGCACCTGTGTGTCTGTCTCTCTCTCTCACGCACGCGCGTGTGTGTGTGTATGTCTCTCGCATGCGCCTGTGCACAGGGAGACATGTGCGGGCCCATGCATCCGCACTTCACCAGAAGAAATACACACAGACACTTCGATGCACACAAGGGTTTTATTAAAGAGGATATTAAACTTTATACTGACCCCAAAGTGTGTAAAAGTGTAAGATAATCCATAACACAAATGAATTTTGTAATTTTCAATGACTTTTTTGAGTCTGTTTGTTGGTTGACAGTTCATTAAAACTTGGCTCAAAATTTGTTGTTCTTAAACGTAGCTGGCCTTCCAAATGGTCATCTGTCAGGACTGTGCTTTATCGATTTTTAATGTACTTCATATAAGTGAATGTACATTCACAAATTTATGTGCTACCAAAGCATGTTAACACCCATCGAGTATGTTCTTGCCACCCATCGAGTATGTTCGTGCCGAAATGAAATCAAATCCACGGAATTTTGGGATAGCTTGTGTTGAGCATTTGGAGCTTCACTAAGTTCCAACAATTCCATTTGGAACTACACTGGGACATTGTCAGGTTCCATCAGGTGTGGCTCTGAAACCAGCCGTAAATCATTGTCATTGATGCGGATATCGGAGAATCGAGCCTCAAATTCAGCGACTAGTGAACCGAGCACTTCACAGAGCTCATCAAAATGTTTTCTTTACAGATGGGTTGTTACTGGCAAAATTACTCGGACATGGAAAGAATTTGGAGAGCTGCTTCCTGTGGAAACTTGCTATGAAACAATTTCAACTTGTGCTGAAAAATTTTTATACTCCGCCAGAGGTCACAGACTCTTTGATTTCTGCCTTGGAGTTGCTTATTCAGACTATTGAGTTCACTCAAAAGATTGCTGAGAAAAGCCAGGTTCATGCAAAAGTTGATGTCATTGAGTTTACAAACCACTCCTTTGGATGCATAGAACTCTTTGATAGTGCCTTGCAGTTCATAAATTCTATTTATAACAGATCCTCTTGACAACCAACGAGCATCTGAGTAATATAAAATGTCCACTTTTCTTTCATCATTTTGGAGGAGTTCTCTAAACTGGTGATGATTGAGGGCTTGCGCTCGAATAAAATTCACAATACCAACGGCGTCTTCCAATGTGTTGTTCAAGGTTGCAGACTTGGCACATAGAGCTTATTGGTGTATAATACAACGCAGTGACAATAATGTGGGAGATTCCAGATATTGAGAATGAATTTGTTGTTTAAGTAGAGTCACAAAACCGCCCGTTGTTCCTACCTGATTGATAGAATGAACAAACTTTTTATAGAGGCTCAAAAATTAGAAAAATAATAAACATCAACCACCACCATCAAATAAACACAAAGAATTACAAAGAACAGGAAAACTTATAGTTTTGCTACAGATTAAGAGTACAGTCTCAGTGAGGCATTATAAAGGAGTATTGCTATTGACATAAAGCAGCCCCAATAGTTTGCTGACAGTACTCAGTATTAGTATGTCAGAGAGAGTATGAGCAGCATTGTTTATAATGGCACTCAGTTTTGTTTTAAATCTCTTTCGATAGTACTTCTAGTGGGTCCAGACTGCATCCCATAACTGAGCCTTCTCTTTTAATTAGTTTTAATTAATGTGTGGGCCTGAAATGATATTACCTACTCAGTACACACCAGTGTAGAAAATTACACTTACCATCACAGATTTGTAGAAGATGTGAAAGATGTCACTGTCCACATAAAATGATTGGTTATAGTCTTCTTAGAAACAGAGTTTGCTCAGCTCTATCTTTTTTTTTTTTTAATTTTATTAATTTTATTGTAATCATTCCATACAAATAGATACATTTTTACAAAAAATAGGATTGAAAACAAATCGAACCCCATCCCTGAAAAAGAGAGCATGGCCAACGGAGTAATACTTAAAGCTTGTAAGCATACCTAAATTGATGAGTTTAATAGTGCAATAGAGATGAATGGAGAAAAAAAAGAAATGCGGAGAGAATTACTCCTCCTTATTCTAAAATATTATTGATTAGATCCTGCCAGGTTTTGAAAAAGTTCTGTACAGATCCTCTAACTGAGAAATTGATTTTTTTCCAATTTCAAATACCGTAGATCCCGGAATACAGGCGGACCCGGTTTATTAGCCGAACCCCTTCTCTACTTACTAAATTACATGTATTTGCCGATGACCGGTATTTAAGCCGACCCCCTTCTCCAAGCAAAATTTTCTAAATTTCCTTAAAAGTGTCTCTTCGGTATATTTATAATGTTTATCGGCGAGAATTTGAGACTGCTGGCATTTTTGATATATAATATAATGTGCATAATTTACCAAAACACCAATAATTTTTCTAATGTACTAACCAAAAGTTATAAAAGTGCCTAGCCTACTTCGATTAAGCTAGGAGCATGGCGGCACGCATGGTCGCAGCGGCTCAGGGCTCTCCTTTTCAGTTAACTTTTTTGTTGTTTTTGTACTTTTTTTTTTTTTGTCCTTGTTTGTGCACGAACGGTTCGGCGAACATCCGCTATACCATTCAGAACCTTATAGACATCGGTGTCCAGAGCCAGACATCTGTTTCGAGTGTTTTTCATCACACGCACAACATCCCAGACAACATAGCGAGACCAGCGGGCTCTCCGTGGATTGTTGTCGGGTCTAGGAGATGACACAGACGGAGGAGGGAAAGAAAGCAGAAGCGGGCCGCAGATCCGCTTATGCTAAAGCTAAAAAACAACCATACAAGCCCTATACAGAACTTTTTTCTGCATTGAAGGAGCTGCATTTAATCTCCTTGTAGATGCGTATAGTGACAATAAAAGGCATTCTATTCTAGAAACAATTTCATACTGTACTCACCAATTAATTTGACATCTTTGGGCTGCAGGAAGGGAGGAGATATTTCCATACAATGTCCATCTTCGCTTCGATTGCGATCGCTTACTTTTACCTTCTCTTCCTTCCTTAGCAATTATGTGTCTTGCTTGCATGGTCTTAATGAATTATATATATAGGTAAATCACTGCAATGACGGAAATTACATCCACAAACGCATGTATCTGGGCTCCGACTGACGCTACTAACGCTCTCGGTTGTTTGTTTACAATCACGCAAGCATACACGTGACCGCATCCGTTTCGTAACGCAAGATGTTGATCGTAAATCAAAATAAAAAATTACATTTTAAAATTCCCGATAATTTATTATAAATTTTATTAATAAAATCAACAACTAAAACACTTTTTCGAATAAATTCTTTATTTAATTTAAAGTACCTGCATGCAAAGTTACTTCTTCACCTGAAAGATGTCTCTGTGGTTTCATCATTATTTACTTCCGTATTCATCGGCAAAACCGGCATTGCGCTGGAAATCTTGAATCTGAAACGATACTTGTTGTATAAACCGACCCCCAACCTCCAAGCCAAAAATCTAGGATTAAATTCTCGGCTTATATAACAGGATCTACGGTAGTATAAAACACCTGTTTCCCACAGACTTAAAAGAGGAGAGTTATGATTCTTCCAATTTAGCAAAATAAGTTTGCGTGCCAAAAGTGTAGTGAATGCAATCACAGTTTTATGTCCTTCTCCACTTTAAACCCATCTGGAAGAACACCAAACACAGCTGTTAATGGGTTAGGAGGGATTGGGACACCGAGGCTGCCTGAAAGGCACTTAAAAATGTTGGTCCAAAATGATGTTAATTTGTTGCAGGCCCAAAACATGTGACCCTGTGAGGCTGGGACTTGATTGCAGCGTTCATCTTGCCCTGGAAACATTTTGGACAGTTTTAAGCGAGACAGATGTTCTCGATATATAATTTTGAGTTGAATAATTGTATGCTTTCCGCATTTGGAGCTTGAGTGAATTCTCTGCTTTGCTTCCTTCCACTCCTTTTCTGATATATTAATTAAAAGATCTTTTTCCCATTGTCCTCTTGGATCTTTGAAAGAGAGGGGCTGTAAACTAATTTTATATATTGCAGAAATGGTGTCTAAGTCCTCGAAATTGAGTAATATTTTTTCCAGCATGGAGGAGGGTGCGAGATGTGGAAAATCGGGCAGGTTCTGTTCAACAAAGTTCCTAATTTGAAGATAGTGAAAGAAATGTGTAGCTGGAAAGTTAAATTTGGATTGTAATTGTTCAAAGGATGCAAATATGTTGTGTATATAAAGATCTCTACGCAGTTTAATACCAAATCTTTTCCAGATATTAAACTGCATATGTTTGCGAGGGTTGAAAGAGGGGGTTCTCTTGCAGAGGTGCCACAAATTCTCCATCTTGAAATGCTTTCTACATTGGTTCCATGTTCTGAGTTAGTGAAGCACAATTGGTTTATTAGTATATTGGCGATAACCTTTTGTTGGAGTGCAAAGCAGGAAATATAAAGAAGTACTGCAGTATTTTACTTCTATTGCGGACCAAGCCTTGTGTATGTTCATCTATTTTTGTCCAGGTTTTTATAACTTGCTGCCCAGTAATAAAACTGTAACTTAGGTAGAGCCATGCCACCTTCTGCCTTAGGTCTTTGAAGGGCTGCTCTTTAGATATGTGGATGTTTTGAGTTCCAAATAAATGATGTTATGGTTGAATCTAATTTATTATAATTGATTTATTGATGTATATTGGAATGTTTTGAAATTAAAAGAAGCTTAGGAAGGATATTCATCTTAACAATGTTAATTCTTCCAGCTAGAGTGAGATGAATGGTTGACCATCTATGCAAGTCTTGCTTAATTTTTTCCATATAGACGGCAAAATTTTGTTGATAAAGAGCTTTATGTTTACTTGTGATATTTACCCTAGGTATTTAAATTAATCTGCAATGATAAAATTTAGTGTGTCCAATCTAATGGTATATGCTTGAGAATTCACTGGAAAGAGTACACTTTTATTCAAATTAATTCTGAGACCAGAGATCTTTTGAAATTCTATAAGTGCTGTTAAGACTCTCAGGCACAGTATTTTGTGGGCTGATATATACAGTACCATATCATCTACATATAGAGAAATTTTGTGTTCCAGTCCCTCTCTGATAATCTCCTTTATCTGATATGCATTTCGACGGTTAACTGCCAGTGGTTCAGTGGCGATTGCAAACAGCAGTGGTGACAAGGGGCATACTTGTCTGGTACCATGATCTAGTTTAAAGTAGTCTGAACAAATGTTAATACAAACTGAAGCTTCTGGCTTCTCTAGTTTGATCCATGCACAGATGTTCGAGCCAAACCCAAATTTCTCTAATGTAGTGAAAAGTAGTTCCATTCAATCACGTCAAATGCTTTTTCTGCATCCATTGGGGAGCTAGCTGAGTGTAGAATTTCTTATAAAATTCTACAGGGTAGCCATCAGGGCCTGCTGATTTCCCACCTTGAAGTGACTTTATAGTATTTAGTAATTCTGATAGCGTCAGAGGTTTATCCAGTTCCTCAGCACTAAAAGTATTCATTTGTGGTATCTGTAATGTATCCAGAAATGCTTTTGATTGTGTGTTGTCTTCTTTAAACTCAGTTGAATATAAGGATTTACAGTAGTCTCTAAATGTGTGCATTATATTTTTATGGTCAATGATTTCATCTCTATTTGTGTTGGTGATTACTGGGATTGCATTGTGAACTTCTTGCTTGTGGATTTGTTGAGCTAAAAGCTGATTAGCTTTCTCTCCGTGTTCATAGTAATGATGTCTTGATTTATAAATAAGTTGTTCAGTTTCTTTAGTTGTCAAGAGGTTGAGTTCTGAATGCAGAGCCTGCCTTTTCCTATGAAGAGCCTCACTTGGACGCCTGGCATGTTCTTCATCTATTCTAGTAATTTCGCTTCTTGGCTCTGACACTTTCTTGGTTTCTAATTTATTCCAGTGGGAAAGATTTGAAATAATCTGTCCTCATAAGAAGGCCTTTAGAGTTTCCTAAAGCTTGCCTGCAGAAACCTCTGAGGATGTATTAGTGTCTAGGAAGAAATTGATTTGTTTGGATATAAATTCTGTACAGTTCTCGTCTGCTAATAGAAGTGGGTTAAGACGCCATCTGTGAGGTGAGTGTATGGGGCATAATGATTTTAGCTCCAAGATCAGAGGTGCATGGTTGGAAATAACATTAGCGTCGTACTTGCAAGATTTAATCATAGGCAAGAAATTATTATCTATAAAGAAATAATCAATTCTTGAGTAGCAATGATGTACTGGTGAGTAGAAAGAATATGTTCTTGAGTTTGGGTTTAGGGGGCTGATAAGTTGTGGTCAGTTACAAACTGTTTAATTGTCTTTGTAGTGTTAGATGTCATCCCCCCTGTGACAGGAGTCCTATCTAAGAGTGGATTTAAAACACAATTAAAGTCCCCAGCCATTTTAATTTTATGAATGTTCACATTGGGAAAGGATGCAAATACATTTTACATAAACTTCTTATCATCAACATAATGCATAAACATTTATTAAAATCACTTTACATTTAAATAAGTTGTCCATGACAATCACATATCTCCCTTCAGGATCAGATACTACATCTGATGCTACAAATGAGACTGTTCTATGTATGAGAATTCCCACACCTCTAGATTTCTTTGTAAAGCTAGAATGGAATATTTGGCCAGTCCAGTCTTTTTGTAGCCAGAACTGATCCTTGCTTAGTAAGTGTGTCTCCTGTAAAAATAATATTTTAGCATTTAAGCCTGTTAGGTGAGAGAATACTTTCTTTCTCTTTAATTCGTGATTCAGGCCTTTAATATTCCAGCTCACAAAGTTAACTGTCCTATCATGGAAACTTTGATTCTGAATTTTTGATGTCATTTTATAGTTTTAACTGGAAGAGAGACAGCTTTAACCTTAATTTCAAATTTCCCCACGAGTTATTGCCATGCAGTCTATTGTTACGTTAGTAGTTATAACTATAAGGATTAAAAAGATAGATTAGATATAGCCTGCTCTCTTTCTCAGGTGTTGTCACTGATTAGGAATCTGGTTGGAACAAAAACCTGCTACCTCCCCAGGACCGAGGTTGGAAAACACTGCTCTAAAGCATCATCACTAGGTCAGCCTACCTGAAATTAATCAAGACAAATATTTGTAATAAATAGTTTTTTGCTAAAAAGCCCAAGACATTTCTTAGTTCCTTAATTGGGAAGGCTTCATTTGATTTTTCTGTTGTTGCCCAAACGGTTTTTGCAAGAAATTGCCTCTCAAAGATAATGGGCTGTATTATTTGTATCATTCCTTGTACTACTTACAGTATCCATTTGCAGTTATCTTATCACCTAACACTTCCTGGTTAATTTTGGATGTTATTATCTTTACTATATGTCACTGACATATTCTTTTTCCTGGATATGACATTAAACTGTATCCAGCCCTGCAAATGGTCCTCCAGCTTGCAGGGAAAACTTGGGAAAACTTGGGGGTTGGTGGCAGGATTGGCATAACTCCGAAACAGCAGCCAGATCTCCTTTCTGCTCTGCTGCAGCCACCCAAATATAGGCTGCTTATGTTATGATGGGGATGGGGTAAAGCCCTTTAGAGCCTCATTCCCAGAAGAGTCAAAACCAGTGGAGAGCCAATGGAGTCATGCCTGTTGGGGATTGTAAATTGGTGTGGTGTTAAAGTGTCGCCCGCTGCACAGCAACACTGTGTAAACTCCACATTTCATTGGCGACACTCTAAGGTACTCAGACCAGGGACTGGCCAGATCTCTGTAGTTTGGTACTACTTTTATTGGTCTGGTCTCTCTGATTGCTACCATACTAGGAGAGTAGCTGTTGCTGAGGTGGATTAGCTCCTCCCAAAGGTGTCTGATGTCATTCCTTTCAATGAGTGTATTATGACATTCGGATTAAGGCACTCTCTGAGTGCTTTGTCTGTTATCTTGGTGTATGCTCCGACTGCAGTCAGTGATGTCTCTGTGAGGAAGACATTCTATTTGAAACTTCACTCAGTGGTTGATGTGTGCCCGCATGGTGGCACTCCTTTGGTCATGGGTGACTTCATTACGACAACTGGCATTGACGGGGCTGGCTATGATGATGGACAGTAGTTAACACTAGAATCCCTGAAGCCTACGAAAAAAGTTGTAAGGCTGGGCCATCTTAAAGTCCTTTGCACCTCTTCATCATCATCTTTGTTTTGCAAATGTTTCAATTGGCACAAACAGCCTGCTACCAACTGATGTAGCTGAAGTTCTCCCAGTTTAAGTGTCTTTATCTGGGTGTGAGGCATGCCTGGAGTTGTATAGGGTAAGTAATATATCTTAATTTGGAATGCATGCATTCCATGTGTGTTCCGTGTCTACAACAATCTGGGTAAATGTTGGGATTTATAGGAAATGCGAGTCAAGAAATGCTGAAGATATAAGTAAAACAGAAATGTTTTATTATATAACTAGCAAAATACCCACATTTCGCAGTGGAGACGTAGAGTGTTAAAGAAGTTATGAAAAAGAAAAGGAAAAATGTTAAAAATAACGTAACATGATTGTTAATGTAATTGTTTTGTCATTGATATGAGTGTTGTTCTCATATCTATATATATATATATACATATATATATATATTATACATATATATATATATATCAAAATACCCGCTCTTGGCAGCGGAGAACTAAAAAGAAAAGGAAACATTTTAATAATAACGTAACATGATTGACAATGTAATTATTTTGTCGTTGTCATGAATGAGTGTTGCTGGCATATATATATATATATATATACACACACACATATACTATGGGGTGCCAAACAGGCAAATAAATTGATTTTGTGAATATATAAAGTCAGCATCGGTATACATAAAGTCAAAACTTTTTTCTGAATATATAAAGTCAAAACTTGAACATATAAAGTCATCGCTGGAATATATAAGTTTTGACTTTATATATTCCAGGGCTGACTTTATATATTCAAGTTTTGACTTTATTTATTCCGACAGTGACTTTATATAATCACGTTTTGACTTTATATAGTTAAATGTAGTCATCATTGCATAACTTTTTCTTTACCATAGAAATTTAAAGACTAAATTCAACTTCCATTCCTAACAAAGATATTTCTGGCGACTAAATAGAACCTACTTATCTCCAAATTCGTGCTATTGAGCTGTCGCCTGCCTGCCTGAATAAGTCACCCTCACTTCGCTCTTACTTTTTTACTGTTCATTTAATCATGGCTAGTGGCGGAAAAATTATAAAGTGGAAGGAGGATTACACTGAGTATGGCTTTACCAAAACAATTATTGATGGCGAATCGATTATTCATAAAGCTTCAGTTGGTGATCTGTTTTTCTGTGTTAAGATCATATTTTTTCATACTTCTCAAACCAAGGGTGTGCAAGGCTAAAATGAATCGGGAAGCGCAGATCAATGTAATCGGTGTACCATGAAATCATGCATTGACATAAGTTCCCCTTTGCTTGTATTGCAAAGTGTGATTAAATGCGTGATTTTTTAACGCGTTATGGAGCACATGCATCGAAGCTTCTCAGCTGTGCTTGTGCTAAGAAAAGGAAACATTTTAAAAATAACATTACACGATTGTCAATGTAACCTTTTGTAAGTAGTGCCTGGAGGATTCAGTATGGAGAAACTGTAGAGACAGCGTGTGTATTAACTTGTGTATTTTTCTGTGAGTATTTGGTGGCAGCGTCACAAAGTCGCTTGCGTAACACTGCGTGTGTTAGCTGCGGAGCTCAGCTCAGACCGAAATGAGGTGAATGGGAGGGGAGATGATGATGTAAATCCCCCACCCGCCTTAACTGTTAATCCCTCACAAACACAGTCTCTCGGAATTTGCATAAGCACAGCCCTCTGAATAATCCAAATTTTTGGTGAGTAAAATGTTGCGATTTTCCTAAATAATATTGCAAGTTTATGAGTTATTATTGATGTTTTTATGTGTGTCGCGGCTGTGGCTGCAGTAGAAAGGAACTTGTTCATCCCTGGTTTGTCTATTCAATGAAGGCATTTATTGTGGCTACAGGAGTTATCTTTTATTTGTGTGTATATATATATATATATATATATATATATATATATATATATATATATACACACACCCCGATCTACATACTGTCAAATAAACGAACCACACGCAACATGAGAGGCTTCGCCTCTAGCGCTGACATTTGAGGTTCGATTCCCGAGAGGGGGTGCAGTGACTGTGTACGCCTGATGAGCCCAGAATTAGGGAGAAACACGTGCCGCGTACTGTTTGCATTATTTGACAGTAAAACTATTTCAATATATTCAATATATATATATCAGCGCTTCCCGATTCATTTTACCCTCACACTGTGACGATGTGGGTTCAGGCTCCACACTCCCATTGCTGTTGGAGAACCCTTGAACCCAACACCGTCGATAATGTTGCCGAGTGAGCTAGTCAATGGAGGCAAATTACTGAGCAAGGGGAAGGTAGAAAGTGCAATAGTGCTTTTATTAAAACAGTCAACAAATCAAAAACAGTGTTCATAAATAGTGCAGTACTCCAAGTTCTTCAATAAATAAATAAATAATCCATTAAATGAAAACGAGGAGGTTAAAATCAATAGAAAAACAATCCTTTAAAACCAGAGGTTAAAATGATCAGGAAGCAGTCTTAAAAACCATCAAACAAATCCGGTGCTCTTCTGTTAGCGTCTCACCTGCTAATCCCGTTTGGGCCAAGCAGCAGGCAAGACGCTCTCTGCAGCTGCCCTCCTGAAACACACGCATGAGACTGGAGACCTCCCGAACCCTGGCTTCGGTATGGCACTCATCCCAGTCTCGGAGAACTTGGCTTCCAACCAACGGCCAGGTCGCCCACGTTGGGGATTCCAGCACCAAGTCTCCCGACTTCCGCTGCCTTTCAATGGCCTCTTCGCGGCCAGTCGCCTTCCCTGGTCACTCCGCTACCTGATCGCCAGCGGAGCGACATCAACACAAACACGTGGGTGTCGGCTAACACCCAGCTTCCACGCAGCTGTCCACGAGCGCCATTCGCCGCCCGTCCGCCGCTCTCGCGGCTCTCTCACCGACCTGCTTCCTCTACTGCTCCCGATAACCTCCGTCCTCTCCTTTCCTTTCACTCTCCGATCGTTTCTCCTCTTTAAAACCGACTCGCGCTTCTTTTTAAAATGAAGAGGGCAACAGCAGCTGCAGCATTAGCCACGGGACAATCATGAATGTGGGCAGTTCCTCACCTGTGCACTAGGTGAGAAACGCCCACACCCTACGGATCGTCCCGCGGCCCACTATGGCCCAACGTCCCCTCACTAAGCCGCGAGCACATCGATTATTTATTAAAAATGGCCTTTTCTCAACGAGCTGTGGACCCATAACACCACACACACCCCCTTGGTTTGAGAAGAAGTATGAAAAAATATGAGGTTAACTCAGAAAAACAAATCACCAATTGAAGCTTTATGAATAATGGATACTTTATTCGTCAACAATAATTGTTTTGGTAAAGCCATACTCCGTGTAATCCTCCTTCCATTTTATAATTTTTCCGCGACTAGCCATGATTAAATGAATGGTAAAAAAACTAAGAGCGAAGCGAGGGTGACTCTTTCAGGCAGGCAGGCGACAGCTCAATAGCTCGAATTTGGATATAAGTAGGTTCTATTTAGTCGCCAGAAATATCTTTGGTAGGAATGGAAGTTGAATTTAGTCTTTAAATTTCTACGGTGAAGAAAAAATTATGCAATGATGACTAAATTTAACTTACATTCCTACTAAACATATTTCTGTCGACTAAATAAAAATTACTTATATTTAAAATTTAAATAGAACTTGAACAGATCCGATAGTTCATAATACCCACGCAGCACTAAGTGCACGTAAGAGCAGGAGTCATCCGTTTTAACAAGCAGCGTATTGCACTGATACGAAATAGCCTGCCCATTTAATTATTTAGGAATGGATAGATAAATTAAGATTTTGTACAAATAATGTTTTAAATTTTTCTTCCCCTCGCACCCCAAAGGAGATATAGATATACATATATAGATAGATGGATATAGATATATACCGTAGATCCCGGAATATAAGCCGACTCGGTATATTAGCCGACCCCCTTCTCTACCTACTAAATTACATGTATTTGCCGATGACCGGTATTTAAGCCAACCCCCTTCTCCAAGCAAAATTTTCTGTATTTCCTTAAAAGTGTCTCTTCAGGTATATTTATCATGTTTATCGACGAGAATTTGAGACTGCCGGCATTTTTGATGGAAACTAGGAAGTGATTGCGGAGAAGTTTGGTAAAATGAAACCTTTGTGTTGAAACTATATACGCAAATACGGATACATCGGCGGGTGGATTTCCGGAGACTTGTTATAAATTTGATTAACTTAAATACGCAATACAGTGGACACTTGACTTACGAACTTAATTCGTTCGCGAAGGCTAACCCATAATGCGTTCCGAATCTCCCACTGCAACACTTATTTAACCTTTTCATAATAAAAACGGGTTGTATAATGTGCATAATTTACCAAAACACCAATAATTTTTCTAATGTGCTAACCAAAAAGTTATAAAAAGTGCCTAGCTTACCAGAAGTAGGCTAGATTAAACTAGGAGCATGGTGGCGCACATGGTCGCAGCAGCTCAGGGCTCTCTTTTTCAGTGCACTTTTTTGTACTTTTGTTTTTCCTTGTTTGTGCACGATCGGTTCAGCGAACATCCGCTACACCCGTCAGAACCTTATAGACATCGGTGTCCAGAGCCAGACATCTGTTTCGAGTGTTTTTCATCACACGCACAACATCCCAGGCAACATAGCGAGACCAGCGGGCTCTCTGTGGATTGTTGTCGGAGGAGGGAAAGAAAGCAGAAGCGTGGCCGCAGATCCGGCGTTATGCTAAGGCTAAAAAAACAACCATACAAGCCCTATACAGAACTTTTTTTCTGCACTGAAGGAGCTGTTTTTAATCTCATCGTAGATGTGTATAGTGACAATAAAAGGCATTCTATTCTAGAAACAACAATTTCATACTGTACTCACCATTTAATTTGACATCTTTGGGCTGCAGGAAGGGAGGAGGAGGAGAATGAAACGGAAGGTGGTTATTGTTTAGAAGGAGCCTCCTTATGCAAATCTTTTCTTTGTAAAATTGTCGAGATGGTGGATATATATATAGGTAAATCACTGCAATGACAATTACATCCACAAACACATGTATCTGGGCACCGGCTGACGCTACTAACGCTCTCGGTTGTTTGTTTACAATCGCGCAAGTGGATACACGTGACCGCATCCGGGTCGTAACGCAAGTTGTTGATCGTAAATCAAAACAAAAATTTTTATTTTAAACTTCCCTATAATTTATTATAAATTTTATTAATAAAATCAACAACTAAAACACTTTTTTGAATAAATTCTTTATTTAATTTAAAGTACCGACATGCAAAGTTACTTTTTCATCTGAAAGATGGCTCTGTGGTTTCATTATTATTTACTTCCGTATTCATCGACAAAACCAGCATTGCGTTGGAAATCTTGAATCTGAAACGATACTCGTTGTATAAACCGACCCCCAAACTCCAAGCCAAAAATCTAGGACGAAATTCTTAGCTTATATAACGGGATCTACGGTAGATTATATAGATAGATAGATAGATATATACAGTACATATAAATAAATATATAGATATTAATTTATATCTATAGATATAGATATCGATATCGATATAGCTAGATAGAGATAGATATATATATGTGTATGTATATGTGTGTGTGTATATATGTAGATATGTATGTATGTATGTTGTGTGTATATATATATATATATATATACTGTACATACAGTATATATACAGTATATATATGCCAGCAACACTTATGACAATGACAAAACAATTACATTATCAATCATGTTACGTTATTATTAAAATGTTTCGTTCTCTTTTTCATTACTTCTTTAACACACTACTTCTCCGCTGCAAAGCGCGGGTATTTTGCTATATATGTATATGTGTACAGTATATGTACTGTATATATATATATATATATGTATATGTATACATTTGCATATGTATATGTGTGTGTGTATATATATATATATATATATATATATATATAATACAATATATGTGTGTGTGTGTGTATATATATGTTTATATGCATGGGTTTGTGTGTGTATGTATGTATGTGTGTGTGTGTGTGTGTGTATATATATATATATATATATATATATATATACACTAATAAAAGGCAAAGCCCTCATTGACTCACTCACTCTCTCACTCATCACAAATTCTCCACCTTCCCATGTGGGTGGAAGGCTGAAATTAGGCAGGCTCATTCCTTACAGCTTCCTTACAAAAGTCGGGCAGGTTTCATTTCGAAATTCTACGTGTAAAGGTCATAACTGGAACCTACTTTTGTATACCGTATACTGCCATATAAGGTGAATATTCGCGGGTGAAGGACTGTGCTTAGCATATTCATAAGTAAAGCTGCTGCGCAACTCGGCACGCCTCCCATGTAATTGACTGCCTGCCCATATAAGGCCGTTCTTAGCTGTGGTGTGTTCATTCCTTTCCTTGCTTCGCCAAGGAAGCAGCCTTTTCACAGGTTCTCCACTGTTTTATAAACGAACGACATATTAGGCCATCCTTTTTCCTTGCTTGCGGATGAAGGACTGTGCTTAGCATACTCATAAGTGCGGCTGCTGCGGAAATCAGCACACCTCCCACGTAATTGACTGCCTGCCCACATAAATCCGTTCTTCGCTGAGGTGTGTTCATTCCTTTCCTTACTTCACCAAGGAAGCAGCCTTTTCACAGGTTCTCCTCTGTTTTAGCATATTCATAAGTGTGGCTGCTGTGGAAATCAGCACGCTTCCCACGTAATTGACTGCCTGCCCATATAAGGCCATTCTTCGCTACGGTGTGTTCATTCCTTTCCTTGCTTCGCCAAGGAAGCTGCCTTCTCACAGCTTCTGCACATATAAGAAAGTCCTTTTTCCTTGCTTCGCTAACGAAGCAGCTTTTTATTTAGTCCACGGGTTCTCCGCTGTTTTATTGTTCATTTATTACGATTGTTATAGTTATTGTGTAGATTTTATTTAATCCACGGGTTCTCTTCTGTTTTATTGTTCATTTGTTACGATTGTTATAGTTATTGTGTAAGTATTTTACACTTAGTTTACTGTTCAGGTACCCATTTCCTATATTTAATCTGCGGCTTTTCTGCTGTTGTTTTGTTCGTTTATTACGATTATAGTTACTTGATTCCCTTTCTTTGCCTGACTGCCTGCCCATATAAGGCGCTCCTCAGTTTTTTTGTGAAGCAGCCTTTACACAGCTTCTTCGCTGTGTTATAAACGAACGCCATATAAGTCCGTCCTTTCTCCTTGCTTTGCGGTTCTCTACTGTTTTATTGTTTGTTTATTACGATTGTTATAGTTATTGTGTAGCTATTTTAGACTTAGTTTACTGTTCAAGTACCCATTTCCTTTATTTAATCCGGGGGTTCTCCACTATTTTTTTGTTCCTTTATTATGATTATAGTTATTTATTGATTCCCTTCTTTGGCTGACTGCCTGCCCATACAAGGCACTCCACTGTTTTTTTGTGAAGCAGCCTTTACACAGCTTCTCTGCTGTTTTATAAACAAACGCCATATAAGGCCGTCGTTTTTCCTTGCTTCGCCAACTAAGCAGCCTTTTTATTTAATCCACGGGTTCTCCGCTGTTTTATTGGTCGTTTATTACGATTGTTATAGTTATTGTGTAGGTATTTTATACTTTGTTTACTGATCAAGTAGCCATTCCCTTTATTCTTCCAACTGTACCCCTATTAAAATGTCTATCGAGGTGATCACCATCAATCAAAGAACTATCATTTACCGAGTGGTGTCCATGCCCGGAGATGGCACCTGCCTTTTCCATTCTCTGTGTTACATATTGCACGGACATATCAGGCTCACTTTTGATATCTGCAAGGACATTGTGTCTTATGTATTAAATGACTGGGAGAGGTTCAAAGTGTGGACTGATGATGGTACAGGAGATAATTATAGTACACAGGACTGAAATGCTTAAGCCCTTGACCTATGGTTCTGCATGTGAGTTGATGGCTGCCGCTGAATTGTTTGGTTGTCGCTTTCAAGTGTACCGAAATGGGCAAATATTTTACACCTTTTGGAGAACTGTCAATGCCTCTTAAACATCTTAGATTCACAGGTGACAATTTGAGTAGTGGACACTTTGATGTTTATGAATATTTCAACTCTCAAAAGCTGGATGCAAAGTTATTGATTAAACCGGTTGTATGCTTACATCGATTGACAGATGCCGAATGTCAGTTCAACACAAATCCAGCTGATTATGACAGCAGCAATCCAAGCTGTGAGAACACAGTAAAAAGGAGGCGTATCAGACGTCGTGGTAGATTTTCTGATGCAGCTAGACGGAATCAACTTCGTGCAGCTGCCGCCAAATACTCACAGAAAATTACACAAGTTAATAGGGACGCTGTCGCTAAATACTCGCAAGCACATCCACAAGTTAATAGGGACGCTGTCGCTAAATACTTGCCAGCACATCCACAAGTTAATAGGGACGCTGTCGCTAAATACTCGCAAGCGAATCTACAAGTTCATAGAGTCAATGTTGCTAAATACACGGAGGCAAATCCACAAGTTAATAGAGCTTCTGTTTCTAGATACGATCCTAATAATGAAAATCGGCTCATACGAAAACAACAGGTTTGGCTCAAAAAAGCCAGTTGTGGATTTGCGTACGACCCAAACATACATTATGAGTCTGACAAAACAGTACACATTGGATCCATGGATGTTCACTGTGACTATTGTCAAGCAAAGAAGTGGAAATGCGAGTCTCCTGGTTTGTGCTGTAACGGTGGTAAAGTCTCTCTCACTCCTTTATGTAAGCTTCCTCACCTTCTTCAGGGCCTGTTAAATGGCGAACATCCTCAAAGTGAGCATTTCTTGAACAACATTCGAAAGTACAACAGCGCATTTCAAATGACATCATTTGGTGCTAACCAAATCGTTGAGGGAAATTTTATGCCTTCATTTAAAGTTCAGGGACAAGTGTATCACTTGATTGGCAGTCTTTTACCTATGCCAAGTGAGGAACACAAATTTTTGCAAATTTATTTCGTCGGGGACGATGAAAAGGAAGCACAAATCCGCTGCGCTAATTTTTCTGGACTTAACATGCCCCTGGTCAAGCAATTACAAAAAATGCTCCATGACTGTAACACTTACATCCAGGACTTCCACTCCACAATGGACAGTATTTCAGATGATGACAAACACTTCAAAGTTGTCATTCACGCAGACAAAAAACCATTACATGCACACAAAGGCAGATTTAATAAACCCACAGTTCATCAAGTTGGTGTTGTCATCGTTGGGCAAACGTTCAACAATAGAGATATTGTCTTGAAAACTAGAGACAATAAACTGCAAGCATTAAAGAAACCCACAGATCCTATGATGCACTTCAATATCCTCTCATGTTCTGCTATGGTGAAGATGGCTATTCTGTGTCTATACCTCAAGTTCATGCTGCCAGTAAGTTACCTATGAACAAAACCGTCTCTGCAGCAAACTTCTATTCATACCGGCTTATGATCAGACAACATCATGATAATAATATCCTTTTCTTCCGAACTTTATTAAATCAGTTTTTAGTTGATATGTACGCAAAAATTGAATCCGAAAGACTAAATTATATCAGACTTAATCAAAAAAAACTACGGGCTGAAAATTACGTTCACTTAAAAGATGCTATTGACAAAAACGACACTGATTTAACAGAACTTGGTCAAGCTGTGATATTACCATCTTCCTTCACTGGAGGACCTCGCTATATGCACGAGCGTACACAAGGCAAATGACATATGTTGCGTTATGGCCACCCTGACTTATTTATCACATTTACTTGCAATCCTAAATGGCCTGAGATCACTGAATTTCTCCTTCCACGTCAAAAACCTCACGATATGCCACGACCTTATCAGTCGTGTATTTCATCTCAAGATTCGCAAAATGATAGACTTGCTCACGAAGAGTAACACTTTCGGCTGTACAAATTGCTACATGTGCACCTTAGAGTGGCAAAGGCGAGGTATTCCCCATGCACACATTCTATTGTGGCTAAAGGATAGGATTAAACCAGCTCTCATCGATCAACTCATCCGTGCAGAAATTCCTGATCCACAGACTGACCCTGCCCTACACAAAATAGTAAAATCCAACATGATTCACGGCCCATGTGGACCTCATAATATCAACTCACCCTGCATGATCAACAGAATATGCACTAAGAAGTACCCGCGTCCGTTCATCTCAGAAACTCAGACCAGAGAAGATGGTTACCCTCAGTACTGCCGGCGCGCACCTGCTGATGGAGGTCATACAATTAACATCAAAGGAGTAGATATCGACAACAGATGGGTGGTCCCTTATAGTCCTGTGCTGTCCCGCTTCTTCAATGCTCACATCAATGTCGAATTTTGCAATTCAGTAAAATCGATCAAATACATCTGCAAGTATGTTAACAAGGGAAGTGACCAGGCATTATTTACAATACAAAATCAAAATGATGAAGTATCACGATACGAAGCTGGTCGTTACATTAGTAGCTCTTAAGCAGCCTGGCGCATTTTCTGTTTTCCCATTCACGAACGTTTCCCTCGGGTCGTTCATCTTGCTGTGCATCTTGAGAACGGACAAAGAATTTATTTCACAGAAGGCAATGTTGCCGATAAAGTACACAATCCACCACAAACAACACTTTTAACGTTCTTTGACCTTTGCAAACATGATGATTTTGCTAAACAACTTCATTATAATAAAATTCCATCATATTATGTGTGGGCAAACAACATGTTTCGTCGAAGGAAACAGGGCAACCCTGTACCAGGATATTTGGGAGTGAAAAAGGATAATGTTCTGGGACGTGTCTACACTGTACACCCAAATTATTCTGAATGCTACCATCTTCGACTGCTGCTCAACAAAATCACAGGGCTGACATCTTTCAAATCTCAAACAGTTGTTGGTGTCCTACATCCAACCTATAAGTCAGCCTGCAGGGCACTCGGTTTATTACATGACGATATCAACTGGGACGAGACTCTACAGGAAGCTGCTCTATCTCGCTCACCTCAAAAGATCCGTGAACTGTTTGCTGTCATGTTGGTGTTCTGCCAAATGGAAAACCCCTTAAACCTATGGGAAAAACATAAACACAGCATAGCAGAAGATGTTAGGAGACAGACTGAAAGAGATCATATACGAACAGAAGTCCACCAGTGGTTAAATTTGATCTATAACAAGTGTCTACAGTTGCTTGAAAACTACGTAATTGCTATTGGAGGTCAATCTCTTCATCCTTACGGTTTGCCTTCACCTTTAACAGAACTGGCACAACTTGCGTCAAATCCCGAGTATTTGAAAGAGACATCTTACAACACTTCACAATTGGCCAATATAGTCACAAATAACGAGCGGTTGCTAAATAGTGACCAAAAGTCAGTTTATGAGCAAATCATGAGCAGCGTTGCGTTAGCCACTGCCACGGTGTTTTTCCTTGATGCTCCAGGAGGAACTGGTAAGACATTCCTAATAAACCTTCTCCTTGCAAAAATCCGAGCAAAACGTAACATTGCCATAGCTGTGGCTTCTTCTGGCATTGCTGCAACTCTTCTAGAGGGTGGCAGAACTGCTCATTCAGCTTTCAAGCTGCCTCTGAACCTCAACCATACTGAATCCCCCATGTGTAACATATCAAAGCAGAGCAACATGGCTGAAGTGCTGCGACATTGTCAGCTTATTGTCTGGGATGAATGCACTATGGCACACAGAGCAGGTATTGAGGCTTTAGACAGGACCCTCCAAGACATCCGAAACACCAACAAACTTATGGGAGGCTTGACAGTGTTGCTGGCTGAAGACTTCCGCCAAACCCTACCAGTCGTGCCCAGAGGAACATGTGCTGATGAAGTTAAAGCATCTCTGAAATCTTCATACCTATGGCCACAAATCAATGTTGTTACTTTAAAAATAAACATGAGAGTTCATTTGAAAGGCGACAAAAAAGCCGAGGAGTTCTCTGCTCTTCTGATGAGTATAGGTGATGGCACCTTCATACAAGAAAATAATAAAATAAATATACCTACAAATCTCTGTCTCATCGTGAATACCTTACAAAGCCTTCTTCAAAATATTTACCCCGATCTACGAAATCTCCACCAAAATGACATCTCATGGTTAAGAGAGAGAGCTATCCTGACACCAAAAAATGACATGACTACGACTATAAACCACATTTTACTTCAAGAACTACCTTCACAATCAAAAACATATCAATCTGTTGATTCAGTTGTAGAAGTAAAAGACGCAGTACATTATCCGGTAGAGTTTCTCAACACTCTAAATCCTCCAGGCACTCCTGAGCATAATCTCATCTTGAAGGTTGGGGCACCAATAATGTTACTGAGAAACTTACAGCCACCGAAACTTTGTAACGGCACGAGACTTCAGGTCACATCTCTACAAAACAACGTAATTGAAGCAACTATTTTTACTGGCAATGCTTCAGGTGACAGTTTTTTATTCCTCACATCCCCGTTATACCATCTAATCTCCCATTTCAATTCAAACGCGTTCAATTTCCAGTAAGGCTCTGCTTCGCAATGACAATTAATAAGTCTCAGGGACAAACACTACAAAAGGTTGGCATTGATTTGAGGCAGGATTGCTTTTCACATGGCCAACTGTATGTTGCATGCTCAAGAGTAAGCTCAGCGCACAGCTTGGTCATATTACAACCGGAGGGCCAAACTGACAACATGGTATACAGAGAGATCCTTAACAAATAATTTTTTATATATTTTACCTCAGTCTAAAAATGTTTACTTTTTTCTTAATAAAAATATTCAGGCAGTATTTCGCCGCTGCGAAGCACGGGTATATTGCTAGTACAGTGGAACCTCGGTTTATGAGTAACTTGGTTTACGAGTGTTTTGCAAGACGAGCAAAAATTTTTAATAAATTTTGACTTGATAAACGAGCGATGTCTTGCAATATGATTATATGTCTGCTGAGCGTCATGTGATCACAACTGAGCTGATGGTTCTTCTCTCTCTCCTTATCTCGCTTCGCTCGCCCAGCGCTTCTCTCTCTCTCTCTCTCTCTCTCTCTCTCTCTCTCTCTCTCCTTATCTCGCCGCCCAGTCGTTTCTCTCTCTCCTTATCTCGCTCGCTCGCCCAGCGCTTCTTTCTCTCTCTCTCCTTATCTCACTCGCTCGCTCGCGTGTGTGTGTGCTGTGAAGTGCGAGTCCCCATCTTGCTCCCCAAAACACGAGGCTGAGTCTCAGTACTTTAACACCAGCTTTATTCAGCTTGAAACAGCAACAGCGCTGTTATTTATTGAAGCGGGATGTTTATAATGTTCCTTGTATGACCCATTGACGACAGGCGCATATAGCATGTCTGCGATCTTTTTGGATGCGCTTATACGGCGAACTGCTACAACGCTGGGAGACTGCGATTGCTTTGGGACGCTCTTCTGCGTGTCGTCCCGTTGGGTGGAATCCCACATGAGTTTAGAAACTCACACCAGCCATGATTCTTTTTAAAGGTAAAGTGCAGGTAATTTGTATTATGTATTTTACTTTATATTTTGTATTAATCATTTTTACATGAATAGTTTTGGGTTGTGGAATGAATCATCTGAGTTTCCATTATTTCTTATGGTGAAATTCGCTTTGATATATGAGTGCTTTGGATTGCGAGCACGTTTCCAGAACGAATTATGCTCGCAAACCGAGGTTCCACTGTGTATGTATGTATATATGTGTATATATATATATGTATATATATATATATATATATATGTCAGCAACACTCATGACAATGACAAAACAATTACATTGTCAATCATGTTACATTATTATTAAAATGTTTCCTTTTCTTTTTCATTACTTCTTTAACACACTACTTCTCCGCTGCAAAGTGCGGGTATTTTGCTAGTACTGTATATAGCAAAATCCCTGCACTTTGCAGCGACGAAGCACTGCTTTTAAATTTTTATTAAGAAGAAAAGAAAACCTTTTTAAACTGAGGGAAAATATACCAATAACTATCTGTTAAGGATCTCTTTGTATACCACGTTGTCAGTTCAGCATTCCGGTTGTAATATGACCAAGTTGTGCACTGAGCTTACTCTTGAGAATGCAACGTATAGTTGTCCAGGAGAAAAGCAATGTTGCCTCAAATCAATGGCAACCTTTTGTAGGGTCTGTCCCTGAGACTTATTAATTGTCATCGTGAAGCAGAGCCTTACTGGAAATTTGAAGCATTTGAATTGAAATGGGAGATCAGAGGGTATAACGGTGATGCGAGGAATACATTCAGAGTGTGGTGCTCTGCTGTTTTTTTGTTTAGCTGCCTTCACACACCTTCTCCGCTGCTTTATAAACGAATGCCATATAAGGCCGTTGTTTCTCCTTGCTTCGCGGTTCTGTACTGTTTTATTGTTCGTTTATTACGATTATTATAGTTATTGTGTAACTATTTGAGACTTACTTTACTGTTCAGGTACCAATTTCCTTTATTTAATCCGCGGTTTGTACGCTATTTTTTGTTCGTTTATTACTATTATAGATATTTATTGATTCCCTTCTTTAGCTGACTGCCTGCTCATATAAGGCGCTCCGCTGGTTTTTTGTGAAGCAGCCTTTACACAGCTTCTCCACTGTTTTATAAACGAACGACATATAAGGCCATCCTTTTTCCTTGCTTCGCTAAGGAAGCTGCCTTTTTATTTAATCCACGGGTTCTCCGCTGTTTTATTGTTCATTTATTATGATTATTATAGTTTTCTTTATATAGCTCGCTGTCAGTTTGGCACTCCGGTTGTAATATGACAAAGCTGCGCGAGCTCACTCTTGAGAATGCAACGTATAGTTGTCAAGAAGAAAAACAATCTTCCCTGAAATCAATGGCAACCTTTTGTAGGGTCTGTCCCTGAGACTTATTACTTGTCATCGCGAAGCAGAGCCTTACTGGAAATTGGAGGCATTTGAATTGAAATGGGAGATCAGAGGGTTTAACGGGGATGCGAAGAATACATTGAGTGTGGAGAAACTCTAGAGACAGCGTGTGCATTAACTTGTGGATTTTTCTGTGAGTATTTGGTGGCAGCGTGGCGCAAGACCGCGTTAGCTGTGGAGCTCAGCTCGGAGCATATTCTTTTCCTACCTTCTCAATTGTGTAATGCATTTTTTGGACAGGTTTGATTCATGGAAGTGATCACTCATGCTGCATTCAGTCAGTTCACGTGAGCTGCTCTCTTGTGTGATGTTGCGATGTCCGCGGGTTTATTTAATGTTAGCTAAGACCCGGCACTTAAAAGTTTCTCGCTACAGTAATTTTAACTCCGTTACAAAGTGATCCAAAGTCTCGTTTATACCTCACGTCTTCTCATTAAACTTGTATCTCGCGAATAAAGTATTCGACGAAGGCATGACAAACGGCAGCGGTAGCGTGTCTATAAACTTAATTTAAACTTACGGTTTACACTGTGCTTTGTTTCCGCAGTTGCTGCACTTCTAAATAAACTTGTATGCGTTTTTCTTCAGCTCTTTTTGGAGCCCTTCCTTGTTTTCTACGTACTGTGTTCACAGTCAGTTCACATGATTACGTGGAAGGCGTGATGATGTGACACGCAACTCCACCACGCACGGCCATTGAGCTGAAGTCCATTACAGTATATGGAGAAAAATAGGTTCCAGTTATGACCATTACGCGTAAAATTTCAAAATGAAACCTGCCCAACTTTTGTAAGTAAGCTGTAAGGAATGAGCCTGCCAAATTTCAGCCTTCTACCTACATGGGAAGTTGGAGAATTAGTGATGAGTGAGTGAGTCAGTGAGGGCTTTGCCTTTTATTAGTATAGATAGTCTTAACAGCAGCTCACTACTCAAAATGGTAAATGGTTGGAAGACCTGGGATTGAACCTGTAATCTCTTGATTTAGAAGTAGCCGTTCTTAACGCTACACCAGCCATGCAATTGATAAGTGAGCTTCAGTTTTTACATATTGACAGCAACATGTAAATTGAATAATTTTGTTTGGTTATGTTCTTGAATAAAGGTACACTTGTTTTGTTATACCTTTTGTGAAAGTATTTGATATTTAAACTTCAGTCTTCACACATTATACATTTCACATCAACATTTTATCAATTTTATCAACATGAAAAAAGTTTCTGTTTTAATTATGTGTTCAACATTTCTTGCCTCACATTTCCTGTCATCCTACATTTACCCAGATTGTTGTAGACACAGAGCATACATGAAATATATGTATTTCAAATAATGATACATTATTTATGCTATACAATTCCAGACACCTAACCCCTAGATAAACAGACTTGAGCTAAGAGAACTTCAGCTATGTCGGTGGGGGATGGGATAGCAGGCTGCTTGTTACTTGTGCTGATTGAAACATTTGCAAAACAAAGATGCTGATGAAGAGGTGTGAAGGAATTTAAGGTGGCCTGGCATTACGACTTTTTTCATAGGCTTCTGGTATTCTAGTGTTAAAGTGGCTCCATGTTCCTGGATTTTTCTAAAAGTCAGAGGCTGTGGATTTGGTACTGCTGCTGTGGTGAAGGAGATCAATCACTTCCTCATGGGCGGACACTGGAGGCTCCTATAGAACTGCAGGGTCTACAGAAGTGCCAAGCTTGTGAATTCTGACCACGGACTTTTTTTTGCTACACTGAAGATCCAGCCTATGGCCAGTAGGCTAGCATCCTGACCTGGCTGAATCTGAGTTTGCACGCAGTTTGTGTGTGGAAGTTACAGACTTGGGTGCAACTGCTAATCCCAATGTGATGTGGGAGACATTCCGTGACAAGATCCTGAAGGTTGCCGAGAGTTGTGTTGGTGTTGCCGGTGTTCCCAGAAGGAGGTATTTCATCTGCAGGGCACCCTAAATATTATTGAGAGATGTTTCAGAGCACGGCTTGATGGCATCTCCAGTTTGTACTGGGAACTGCAAAGGATAGTTGCGAGGGCTCAGAGGGCAGAAAAGGATGCATTTGTTAAAGGAATCTGTGAGCAGATGATAGACTATCTATGGTCTAGTGACTCGCGTCTGACCTAAAGAGGAACCAAAGCATTACACACATCCGAATCTGTTCCTTGGAGAGTCACAGTCAAGGTGGGTGATGGAACAGTCCTTGTAGTTGATGCTGCAATTATGACCTGCTGGGCTGGCTACTTTGAGCAGTGTGTTGTCTGCGGACAGAGTGTTCACTGCGTCAAGAGGTTTACTTAATATTGGCAGCAACATTCATGTCTCTGATGATCTTCCTTTGAAGTCAGTAGATGGATTGGGAGTGCCTGGGAGGACAAAAGGTTGCTGGAAAAGGACATGAGGCACTCCTGATATCTTTGCAAAGTGACAAAGGTCCAAGCCTTTAGAGTCCTGGTGCTTCCTCTTTTGCCAAATGATTGCAAAACGTGGATGCCATCCAGTGACCAGAGACAAAGGCTGGACTCCTTCATTACTGTGTCTCTTTGGAGAATCTTTGGGCGTACCGCTGGTTTGAATTTGTGTTGAATGAGCGGTTCCTTAAGGTGTCCTGAATGAGGAATATTACCTGCATTATGATGGAGCGTGATTCCCCGAGGGTGATCTTGCTCGCAGGATCGTCATTGTTGAGGACCTGAACAACTGGACCAGGCCAAAGGGATGCCAACATAATACCTTGCTCAGACAGACAGTCATTTTCAGAGAGTGGGTCTGGACCATGTGTCTGCCTGTGGATTTGCCAAATGAGATCCTGCACTGTTTAATTGTGTGGTGGGTGTGGCAACATGCCATACCAGTGCATTCTCCCAAACCTGACCTAAGCTTCCACCACATCACCCTGTAATTTACCAAGAAGGGGTCTGAGTTGCCTCAAAAGCTTGCATATTGTAATCTTATGTTATAAGTAAAAGGTGTCATTTTGCTTGATTTCTCACTACTAGTGTCATTGGTGAGAAATGTGCTTGGTTGATGGCACTCTTAGTCCTCACTTAGAATGCCTTCTGAATTATCTCTGGCAGCTGAGATGAATGTGCAGTCTTCTTACTCCTGTAACCAGTATGGGTTGTGACTGCAAGAGCTCTTTTAACAGCAGGTTCTACATTTCAGCCTTGTTATAGTTTGTCAGTTGGCGCGCAAAGAGTTCCTGAATGCCTGCTGCTGATATTCATGTTGTTGAGCATCTTCTAGGGATCTGCATTGGCAATCGGACGGTTGCCGGTTCAAATCCTGTAAATGCCAGTAGGGACTCTGCTCTGTTGGGCTCTTGAGCAAGGCCCTTAACCTGCAATTGCTGAGTGCTTTGAGTAGTGAGTAAAGCACTATATAAATACAAAGAACTATTATTAGGTTTAATGTCTAGAGGCCTGCCATTTTGGGGCAGAGGGCATGTCAAAGCACAGTATAGCACTGCAGCATTAATTTGAATTCTTTTTGGGGCATTTCTTGTGCTATTTGGGTAATTAGTTTTTGGCTGCATTTTCACCATCCTTTCTAGAACAGTGTTGTTTTTGTCTTTGGTACATTCTGATAATTATGCTTGTGTTTGTGAATGATGGCAGTTTGCTAATTTAGTACCATGTTTATGCATCCTGGTTTTTGCTTTAGTAACTTTATCTAGAGGCAATTTTTAAAAGGTAGCAAAGTTTAGTTTGAATGATAATTTAGAATAAATGCTTCTGAAGGGCATATTGGAAGAAAATGATAGATAATAACAAGAACAACAGGAAAGACGGGTCATATAAATTAGTAGTAACTGGTGTCACATGTACAGTGTATTCTTATGTGGACATGAAATTTGATTGCAAACCGCATCAACAAAAAATCTTTGGACTGTGTAAAAATAATGCTGTGCAACATATGAACGCTTAATAATGACTACCTCGCAGTAGAAAATCCAATAAATTGAGTCATAATGCTTAGTGTAAGCAAATCAAGTACTTTTTATGAGCCCTACTTTAGTTTGGAATTTAATGCTCATGTATCATAAGACTTGTGTCTTTATTATTTGATGGTCAACACCAATATTCAAGCTGTGCTAATCACCATAACACAGTGGTGGATTTCATAAACCTGAAAACAATATGAGTTAAAAAGTTAAAGCTGACCTGTTGTGATAGAAGCTAATAATGTCTTGACCTGTTAATTAACATGCATGTGCATATATCTGTAACATAACGTTTTGTAAATCTTGCGCTTCTTGCTCAGGTCATCACCCCTCTGGAATATATATACAGGTTCTATCCTAAACCTGGCACCAGTGTTTGAAGTGAGAGAAAACAGACAGGAATGTGATTCTGTTTCTTCCAAAATTTTAAGTTAAGAGTTTCCTCATTTCTAATGTCATCCTTTTATTTTTTTTTAGCCCCCACTTGTTCGCAGAGTGCTGGTAGTCTACCTTCCAATTTTAATATTAGCAGGTTCCTTTTCATTTCAAGTCAAACACATGAAGGATCTGTGAGAAAAAATCAGCCGTTAAGTACCACATTAATTCACAGATTAGTGGATTTTGACAGGAAGCCTGAGAAGTTTTTATTGGGCAGGTTATTATTTAGGAAGGGTTAATTGTTGGCTGTGTTAAACTTTTCAGTAGGTTTGTCACAGTACACTGTAAGCTTCTGTATACAGATACATGCATTCATGGTTGAAAAAATTAAAAAGAGTGTAAGAAGTAAAGCCAAGCTTCAGTATTAACACAAAACCTTAGATATTCCTTCTCTCTCACGTTATGAATGCAGAAAATTCTGACAGTCAACAGGGAGACACCTCATCTGAACAAAGCAATTGTCCAAAATGCTGGATTATTTTGAGAAAAGAAAGTTAATAGTACAATGGGGTGTGCATGTAAATTGCAGCATTCCATGGCTTCTTGTTTTGCACCTCAGACACTACCTGGAACACAAAAAGACACAAAGATTCTGACTGCAAGTGATACTGGCAGAAGCCAAGCTGTGATCCAGTGAAGCTGAAGCATCATCTTTTTTTTAAGTTTTGGTAGCTGTTGGGGCTTTTGACTTCAGCTGCTCATGTCTCACAGGAAAAACAAACTTAAAAGGATGCATACATCTTTGCAGATTGGATAATCTAGGAATACTCTGTTGTGACACAAGTGAAAGTAGCAAATAATTACTATGAAAAATTAACATACTTGTTTAACTTAAAAAAAAAAAAAAAAGGAAGTTTATGTTTCAAATTTTGGCAAAGTCATACACTGTGAGAATATTGCAGAAGTTTTCAAATGTTGCTACATTGCAAATGATACCCACATGTCTTGTTCCAGTCTTTGCAAAGAAGTGTTTGATTACGGGGACATCAGGCTAAAGTTCTCATTAGCAGTACCCAGTGTTGCTGGCCCCTGATCCTTGCATATGTGTTAAAGAGTCAGGTTTGTCAAAGGAGCAACATGATTTCTTCTGTTTTTACACTGACACCATGTGCAGCTACCTAATGGCCTTAAGGTGTTATGGCCTCTTGCTAGAATTCCAGGGCTTTTCCCCTTCTTGTTTTTAATAGCGGGATTTAGTTGGGTACCACAGTATCTGCTGTGTCACTTGCCTTATAGCATCCTGGGCGACAACAACAACAACATTTATTTATATAGCACATTTTCATACAAAAAAGTAGCTTAAAGTGCTTTACATAATGAAGAAAAATAAAAGACAAAATAAGAAATTAAAATAAGACAACATTAGTTAACATAGAAAAAGAGTAAAGTCCGATGGCCAGGGAGAACAGAAAAAACAAACAAAAAAAAACCACCAGACAGCTGGAGAACAAAAATAAAATCTGCAGGGGTTCCAGGCCACGACACAGGACTGTCTTCTACAACAACTGGGAGCTCCACAGTCATTCCCAGTATGGTCCTTTCTGCCTTGAAGAGGTCTTGGATAATCACTACAATTTATAGGTATACTACATAGAATCTAGTATACTCTGAGGTTTCACTGAGGGAACACCATTATCTGAGAGAAATCAAATACTACCATATCAGAAAGATCTCAATCTATAGTACCTTATAAAAAGTAACATTTTGAAATCAATCAACATTTACGTAATGAAAATTCCTCTGGAATAAAAGGATAAGTGTCTGTGTGTCTGCCTCTGTGTTCATCTGGTTGTTATATCTGTCATTCCAATAGAAGCTTCAAAAACATTAACACAGTTGTTCTGAATCCCATACCAAATGACATATAACACAGACAAATGCATTGCATGGTGCACTGCAAACGTTAATGCTGAGGTCTAGGTCGATTACTTAGATTTTAAACTGTCTTAGACAAGTAGTACAAATAGTTACATGTAAATCATTATGTATAGCATTTGACCTGGATTCAATTTTGTAGTGTTAACCGCTTATTGAAATAATTTCTAACAATTTCAGTTGGTCCAAGTTGGGTTGGTGGCTGTGAAAATTAAACTGGAAAACAGCATGTCTGTGATGCCTTCTGGGACACGGTTCTAGTCAGAGAAATTAGTCTTGGAGAAAAATTTTAGTATGTTTCAGCTTAATTACAACCCCCTACAGCCAATTCAAATCAGACCTGTAACAAGAAGCATCCAGGCACTATTGTGGAAACAACCTAGTTCATTATAAGGCAGGTGTCATGATTCTTGGCTGTGTTGTTCTAGGAAACGGCCTATGGCAATTTTGATCATTTTTATCATTGATTTTTTATTCTTACAAAATTTTACCCTCATGTTAGTGATTTTATCAAAATGGCATTTTGAAGTAGATGTTTTTGTGTATTGCCATTTTGTATTTGATTTTCATGCCCACAGCAATATTGTTTATGCCAACACTACCCATTGTTGTTCAAATAAACACGATTACAAGACATCATCACTGTATCATTATTAAAGATGATAATAACGTCCAAGAATTGGATTCAAAAACAACTAAACGATAATGTATTATTGTGGTTAGGGCTATGGACCTCAGATAGTATTAAAAATTCTTTGGCTTCAAATTTTGTCTACTGATTTTATTAACATTTCATATTTTGGTACATGCATTTTCTATCGTAGTCTTCCTTCTTGCTCCTATCTGGGGAATCTTCTGGTCCAAACTTCAGATTTTGCCCCTTGGGCACACAGGAAGGTTCCATATGTTATAGGAAAAAGCACCCACTGTTGTCGTCATGTCTGTCTGCATGAAACAACTCTGGCTGTATTATTTCAGACTATGATCATTCAATATTTCTCCGACATTATCATTTACAAACAAAGCACCACGATATTCTTTTACTCACCTTGGTCTGTTGCAGCCAACAGGTTTAACTTCAGATTTGAACCTATGGACAGCTCTTTCAAAATGTTTAAAAAAACATTATCCTAAAGCCATTTGCAATCAACAACTAACAATAGCACAAAAAATACATTTTTTGCATTATTTGATTTGGAATTGAATGTCTGTGAAACCTACATTGTATACTCCAAATATATCTTAGCACTATTTTCAAGTATATGATAATATGGAACTGTTATTAGCAGCAACTTATACATACAATGGCATTGTATTCTCACTGTTTTGAATATTACTCAGTGTTACAAAATATTAACAAATAATAATGTGATATCTACCTCTTTGATGTATTGTTCTATCTTTCAAAACACTTAACTAAGTCCCTGAATGTTACACTGTTTGTACATTTTCTTGGTTATTATCATTTATACAGACTGCAATAACTGTTCACCATTTCTTCCTTCTCTCTTCAGGGATAGCTCAGATACCAGACCTTTCACATAGGTCTGAAATAAAAGGGTGGTGAGCCCATATCATTAGAAATAACTGAATAATGAATACTATACAAAGATACATTGCAAAACTGCATGTACATTTATTAAAAGTTTTGTACCTTAAATTCCCATGAGAGTGTGTGCTAATAATGTTATTTAAAGTTTAACTCAAATATTCTTCAATACTTTAAATAAATCTATAAATGTTTATAAGTAATGTTTTTAAGAAACATAAGAGCATGACATTGTTTAGTGTGTAAATATGTACACTTGAGCCTGTTTTTGTAAAGGATCAAACTAGTTAACTAGTTCACTTTACCTGGGGTGGCATGAGTGCAGAGTGCTCAATGTTGCTCTTTCTTCGGTCTCAGGTTTGATGCTAGCATCTGATTGTCTTCTGCACATCGTGCCCATTGGTTTTTCGGTAGGTATTCCGCTTTTTCTCCCATATCCCCAAAAATGTGCAGATTAGGATAAATCGGCCCTGTATGAGTGGAAATTCGTGTGATCTGGCTCTGTGATGAATTGTCTTTTTGTTAAGAACTGTTTCCTGCCTTGCACCCAGTGCTTCTGGGACAGGCTCTGACCCCTTGTGGCCCAGAAGCAGGTTTTAAAATATTTTGTTATGCTATTTAACCTAACCTGTATGACATGTGGAAGAAAAAATGGAAAACATATGCGTGAAGGCTCAGGGAGAACTTGCGAACTTAACACAGATACGGACATGTGAAGGGAACTGAACCCAAGAGTCTGGATCTGTGGTGCAGTATCACCCAATCTGCTTCCTTGCATCGCTGAAAATACACCCTGTTATTGGGGGTTTTACTTATTCAATGCTTTCATCCTTAGGCCTACTAGGAGGAGACTACTACAATTACTTAGTAGCTTTTAATTGTACTATTATAACGTGTACAGAGGACAGTGAAATTCCTACTTCCATGTTCAACCAACATACAGCAGATCACCACTCTCTGAAGCCATGATAAACAATATACATTACTAAATACATTCATTAAAGCAAGTAATTTGTAACTTCATCTTTCACCTAATACACTTGGCCACATCTGTTTTTAAACATACAGGGACAAACCAGTCATACTAAGGAAATTCAAGCAAATCTGTATTTCTTTGGCATGTAAGAGAAAAAAGAGACATAAAACATAAAAGGGTGGCAAACATAAGGAGAAAATGAAAAGTGCATTGTGGTAGTGACCCGGCCAGTCACTGGGGTTGTAAGTCAGCAGTGTTAATCCCTGTGCTGGTGTGGCAGCCTCATTTGGCACATACCTCTCAAATAACAGGGTAGAATTAAATATAAATTAGGAACAAAGTGGGGTTTCTTGCATTGACACAAAATGCCACTCCACTGCAGGTTACATACACACACACTAGAAAAATCTGGCAGCCAGACAGGAGCACCCATTTTACTGCATGGGAGGTACACAGAGCAAACAAGCGTCTCTCTTGAAATCTGCCTGAAGGCTCAGGGTAGGGTTCACATTTCACAATGAATGGCTCACAGAGATAAAGTGGCACCTGTTGGACTGGTAATGAAGCAACTGGCCACACCCTATTCCAGATGGCAGAGGCACAGTGGTCACTCTGGCATACCCCTGATTTGTTTTTTTCTTCATACTTTTTTATCCTGTTTTGAAAGCATGTTTTTGTTCTGAAATGAATAATAATCAATTTTTGTCTTTGTTCTGGCTCTGCAGCATGACTCACACTTACTCGGCAGTCCTGCTCAGCTCTTTTCACTGAACTTCGGTTGACCTCAGTGAAGAGCCAAAGGCTGTGCTAAAGCTGAGCCCATACACATCATGGGAAAGGAAAAGGGAACCTTTTTAAGCTTTTAAAAGTGTTCAAAGTGAGCAATGATTAAAAGTTACCAAGGTACACTCCAGCTATTGTAATTGTACAACATTGCAGCAGAACGTTGCAGCGTCAGCCTGGAGAAGCTGTAGGTAGCACCGGTCCCCGGGAATTGGAGTGACCACAAATTTTCATCACAAACCCTTTTTTTTTTTTTACTTTATTTTATTTCTGAGCAACTTTTACAAACCTGATGAACAGACAAACCTTGTATATAAAGCTCAATGTAGGTTTGTGTGAGTTTAACTCCTTATATAATTCTGCACCCTTGGTCCAGTTTTGCACACATTTCCTGCTTTGTCAGGAAAAGACACTAGACTACTTTGGAACCCATAATTTTGACCTTGAGGTTCCCTTGGGTGGAGGTTCCTTTTATCTACAGTGAGTTTTAACGATAATGACACCTGAAATTAATTTAGTTCTGGGCTCAAAATCCAGGAAACGGCCCTGCCATGTAACTGAGCAAAGTGATTTGACATACATAATTATTGGATGTGTAAAAAATAAAAAATGTTGTCAGTATTTATTTATTTTGTCAAAACTATGCCTCCAATAGGAGTTAGATAGTTCCGCCTTAAAATGAGTTACCAGGACCAGCGCTGGGTCCTGCCAGTAATTTAGATGCTTCTGTGGACACAAGTAACTCCTCTCCTGCTATTCACACACTATTTAGCCAACTTCAACAGAAAAAGCAAGTTGGATTTTAAAGACACTTTCCAGCAATAAAGATTACAACAATTGTGTTTCCCATCGTCAGTCCATTTTCATTCTGCAGAAAAAAGCACATATTCACCAATGGCAAAATCTGAAAATACAAGAAGTTCAACTTAAAGCTGACATTAGAGCCTCTTTATAGTGCATCTTTCAGAGATTTGGGCCTAGGCTGAAATGTCACATGCACTTCCACATCACTGCAAATTTCACATTTTTGTTTTGTTGTTGTTATTTTGCCCTCAGAGGTGACCAGCTGTAGGGTGGTTCAGTGGTTAGAGCTGCTGCCTCACAGTCCCAGAGTCCTTGAGTTATATATCAGTATTTTCACTGTCTGTGTTGAGTTTGAACGTTCTTCCAGTAACTCCATAGGTCTTTCTCCCACATCCTAACGGCACAGTTTCTACGTTGGTTTTGTGTAGATTCTTGTAAATAAGTGAGCTTATGAATCTTGCAACATGAATTTGGTCTCTGCTTCATGTCCGATGTTGCTGGGAACTGATCTGGCTTTCCAACCCCTGAAATGTATCTCTCTATATATAAAAAAAAAATCCTGGAATGTAAAAGCCAGGCGACAAGACATGATCTTCTTGGAAGTTCTCGAAAGACATTTTAAAGATCCGCGAGACAAAAAAGACTGACAACGGAGCGTCACGTGGGGCCGTAGAACATAAGTTTCTTGCAAGACACGCCCTTCTTATCAAATTAGACAGCCAGCAAGACTTTCAGTTATGTGCCTTTAGCAAAGAAGAAAGAGCAGCACGGAGAAAAGACATCCAAGGCATGATACATATGCAGAGAAAGGTACAGAATGTGAAAGCAGTAACAGGTGAAAGTATTGTAGCGTCCTATCCAAGCTGAAGCCTTTTTTTTTTAAGTGACTGTTAGGACAACTCAAGGGAGGGCAGAGTACAGCACAGCATATTGATAGCTGGGTGCTGATTGATGCTGTAAGGGGGAGGTGACGCCTGTGGGAGGAGGGGCTGGAGAGGGTGCTAGAAAGTTGTGTTTGGGGTTACATAGTCGGCGATTGTTAACGTAGAACTTTTGTGACAATTTATTATGTCAGTCGCTACAGTATCAAAAAAAAGATAGCACAGATCACACTGACAAAAAACAAAAGGAAATTAGTTTAAGTCAGAGAATTTCATACACAGGGTTTAACTCACATGCATTTATTGGTTACTTTGCAAAAAAAAAAAATATTAACTGCTGATGATCTGGATCGCTTTGTCTGTGCTGAAATTCCAAACAGAGAAACCTATCCTAAATTATGGTACAAAGTCATTAAACACAAGTCTCACAGACCTCATTTAAAAGATTTAGCATATTGGGAGAGGAAAGATTCTGAATATTGGTTTTACAGAAGTTCTGAAATAAAAGTGGAACTAATGGAATAGCAACAATTCAAAGAAAAAAAAATCTTACAAGTGTGTATCCGGAAAACCAAACACAGGGGTTGGCGACCAAAGCAAGCAGGGGGCGAAGCCCACTAGTGGTTTAAAATAATGGAATGCAGAAGCAAGATTATATTCTAGGACAAAACTCTAAACTTTAAAGGGCAAGACTAAAGTTGTCACAGTGTAAACACCGGTATTGTACGACTGGACCTTGTTTCCAAAAAGTGAAATCCTGTTGTTGTTCTTTGGCTGATCTGTCTTGACACCAATCTGTAAAGTGGTGTGAAAGGTGAGGCTCATTGCAAAATGCAAAGCTATTGAAAGTTGTAACCAACACAAAAACAAGAAAACCTTTCTGAACATTTGAAAAGTTTTGACATGAACAGGCTTTTTAGCCCAACAAAGCTTGCCTGTTATACTCGCCTATTTTTTCCAAAACAACATCACATCAAGTTTTAAATGTCCTTAAAAGTCCTGCTGTCTATTACACTACCTGGTAATTTACACATTTCTATGGTTCTCTGTGTGAAGAAAACCTTTTCTAATGCTTATGTGAAATTTACCGTAAAAATATTTTCAACTGTGTCCCTGTATTCTTGTTGAAGAACTCATTTTAAGGTAACAGTGTGGATCCACTCTCCTATTTCCTTTCATAAGTTTAAACACTTCAATAATATCGCCTCTTAATCTTTTTCTGCTTAGACTGAAAAGCTTGAGTCTTTCACCTTTCACTCCTGGAATCATCCTAGTCGTTATTCTCTGGACTTTTTCTAGCACTGCTATGTGAGATTAAAACTGCTTGCGGTATTACAGGTGAGGGTTCACTAGAGTGCTGTAAAGCTTCAGCATAAACTCCATTGACTTGTATGCAACACTTTGTGCTATATGATCTAACATTTTCTTAGTCTTTTTATTTTTGGTACACTGCCGAGATGCAATTAGTGAAGAATCCACTTGTTCCTTTTCATAAGGTGTACTTTCAAGTTTCAGAGCTCCCATTGTGCAGTAAAATTAACATTTTTTAATTCCAATAAGTAATATCTTAGACTGATTTACATTCCATCTTCCCATAAATCTGTCCAAGCCTGTATTCTTTCTGTGTTCATCGGTAATCACTGAGTGATAGTAGATTCTTTGCTATTCCACCTAATTTAGTGTCATCTGGACGGCTGACCAGCTTGTTGTTTATATTCAAATAGAGATAATTTATATGTACAGTATTAAATAGAACAGCGACCGCAGTACTTCTCGGGGATACCACTTTTAACATCACCTAAGTCTAATAAGGTTCCTTCTACCATAACCTCTTAATTCCTGTGCAGCAATTTTGCACCCATCTGTACATAGCACATTGAATTCCCACTTGTTTTAGTTTGATGCCTAGCCTCTCATATGTGACCTTATAAACATATAAACATCACAAGCATTTTAAAAATCAAGATAAGTGGTATCATATGCACCTCCCTGATCACATCCTTTTGTTGTCTCCTCATAGAATTCCACCATATTAGTAAAACACAACCTCCCATCTGAACCTTTGCTAACTGCTCACCAGTACACCAGGTTTTGCCAAGCTTACCGGCTTATAGTTACTTCAGTCCATCTGATCACCCCTTTTATATAACAGGATAACATTTAATGTCTTCCAGTAATTAGGAATTTCCCCAACCTGCAGTGACTTTTGAAGAATATACTTCAATGGTTTATCTATGGACTCACTAACTTCTTAAGCACTCAAGGGAAAATGTTATCCTGTCCTGGTGATTTGTTTAATTTCAGCCTCTTTTTCCCCAAGCTGTACTTTTCCCTCTGCAGTTTCTAAACCATTTTGTACCTCTGCAATTGTCTCCCTGTTACAGCTAGGAGGTTGTCTACTTCCTCACATGTGAAAACCACAGAAAAATGCAAGTTTCTAGAATTTGCTATTTCACTCTGTATATCTTAATTTGCTATTAGCAATCCTTGACTCAGCTGTTACTGCTAAAATGTTGAACGAATATCTTTGTTTTCGTCATTCATCTTTTCTTCAGTATTTTTCTGTAACTAAATTTTCTCTCTATGTCTTTTTTTTAATGGTTGCTGTCAAATGCCCAACAGTTTGTGCTGGAGTTGTCTGTCTTGAACACCTTAGACAACTATCTTTTTTTTCTCTCCAGCTTCTGTTTTAATCTCCTTATTTACCCACTTTTAGTTTCTTAATTTTTCTAAATTTTTAGATATATTTGTCCCGCGTTATATGAAACACTTTTTAACTTTGTTCCACTTTGCCACATCTGATCATTATTTACCCTACTAAATTAAAACTTTACAGTAAAGTTACTCTGCCAAATCACATTTATGCTCATATATTATTATATATACAGGGTGGTCCAGGTCTAATTATGCAGATCCAGATCGTTTGGATGACTTGGACTTATGTGGGGATGATTCCAGTTTGGTGCGAAGACAATTCTTCATGTCGTCAGTTTGCACACTTCTTGATGGTCCAGGATTTTTGCGGTGATTTTCTATGCAATAAACTTGATAAGTTAAAGCGTAATGAAAATTGCATAATTAGATCTGGACCACCCTATACATATATTATGGTCACTAGAACCTTATGGTTCAATCACCTCTGCTCTATAAATTGTGTCCTGGTTATTGCAAAATACTAAATATATACAAAAAGCGTCATCTTGGTGCCTAAAAGCTTCTAATTTGGGTTGCAGTACTGGCAGGCTGTTCTTATATGGCAGGCTGTTTAACACAGATAGTGACTACTGGACCCATAACCACTTTGGCTAGGAGCTTATCAATCCTTCCTAGGAATTCTTCTACCCATGTGCCCAAAAGGCAACAAATCATGCAAGACACTCTTTCTCTGGAGAAAATTTGTGTCTCAATCCCCCTAATGACCCCACTGTCATGAATTCTATTTCTGGGGACTAGTTTTGGGGCTTCTTATGCCTGCCTTCATCTTCAGTTATCAGAGTCACTGTCCAACTCTGCAGTGTTCAGAAAATGGTTTTGCCCTTCCAGTTCTGGAGTTGATGACCCTGGACAGTGCGCATCCTTTACCTTACACTTATGTCAGACTGCAACTCATCTATTTCTACCTTAGTGGTCTGGATCTTTACAGGCCCGACCATTAGGATCCACACTCCATAAAGAACATCTGAGCAAAATTTGCCAATTCTCTATCACAACACAGCTAACCAACTCCCCCTCAAGTTAAGTGACCCTGAGCTCAGGATCCTGGTTCAGCTAGCATGTCCTACAGGACTCTAAGAGGCACAACTCATCTAAGTCATCCAAAAAAAAGTCCAGACTAAACAAGACTTGCATTTTATTGACCACATTGTTACATTTTGGATCAATTAACATCTCCAACTCTTTTTCTTAAAATGTAAATAATTTAGATTAAATGTTTTAATTTAAGGAATTAAATATCAGTTTAAAAATACTACTGCAATTATTTACACCTGCTGCCCCTAAAAGGATAAGTTCAGTGCTGTTTAAATAGAAGTTATTTGTTTACAATCATGTTGCATAATAATTTTCCACATGAAGTTGTTTTCTCAAATGAAGTATTTTTTGAAAATAAAATATATATCATGCTTGTTCTTGCACTGATTTTAAGGGCACAAGTCTAAACATGAAAACAGAATCCTTAAATATGCCCATTTTTCAATCCAAGAATTTATATTAGAGAGTATTGATTCACATCTTCAGATGTGTTATAGGAAGAATAAAAAGCAAAAGATAATTGTTGAGATTCAGTCAGGTGCTCCACACGTATTCCAAGTGCTGCATGGGACAAGTGTGTAGATTTATTGCTTTTGTGGTTGGTAGGATTTTTTGAGTTACAAAACGTGTGCCACCACAGAAAAAAAACGCTTGGAAAGCACTCCTTTACCTGGGCCTTTTCTCCTGGCACGCTAAAAATGATCTCCATAGCTTCCATCTCACTTAAAAACTGACACCGAGCATTACTTGGTGTGAAGGTGTGATAATCAAAAACTAGCACATTTTATTTTTAAGGGAGTACAGTGTCAGGGAAAGCAAAGACTAAACCTCAAATTCAATTCAAACCATTTGAACAAGTTGGGAATGCACTGGGATCTATTGCTGATAAAGATGGTCACTGTATTGAAGTCTTCCACTGGTTATGTCTTACCAAACTCGTTCACTGGTACATTCCTTCCCTAGATGTAGTCTAACAGTAATCATTATAGTAAATATGTATTAAAAAAACTCCCCTGACCAGGTACCATGGAACAAGGGGGCTTGTTGTGTGCTGGTCAAGCATGCAAATAAGGCCTTGTTCACACGGGCGTTAAAATCGAGCGTTTTTTTTTTGCGTTCGTAGCGTCCGGTAAGCGCGGATCAATCGCCGAGTGTTTTCTACACGTAGGAGTCAATGAGAGTGTTCACACTGGCTTTGGTGACGTGTGTTTGTCCGGCTCTTGGCGTTTATCGGCATAAAAAACGTTGCATGCAGCTTTTTCTTGGCGTTCAAAACCCAACGAACGCAAGGAAACCGCTTCTAGTCCGTTTTCTGCGCGTTTATTTTACGCTTCGGAGGAGCGGGGGTTGGTGGTGCATTTCAGTGCATAACACCGGTGTAAGCGCACACTCGACTACTGTTTCCTTACCTCAAAGTGACAAGTAGTCTCTCTTCGGGGCTAACACCAAGTCGCATATTGGTTGATCGGCGTGCAATGTGGCATTGCACCAGCTGCAGCAGACAATCAAAAGTGGAAACCGACATCCGACAGTAATTAAAAACTTGCGCGGAAATTTTCGCATTTCTTCATAAAGCACAAAAAAACTTCCTTTAACCTGACGTTGTGCAGTCAGAGGATAAACCCAGTAGTGGCGACGATTTTTTCTCTCCCTACGTCACCGTATTACGAGTATTTTTAAAACAAGAAGATTAATATCTAACATATCAAAATGGTCCATATTGAAAGGAGGCACCTCAAATAAAACGACAAGGGCTTTCATATCCAGTTCCCGACACTACTTCCACAGGTTAACACACAAACTACAATTTGGGCTGCAGACTGGCGTTAGACAGAGACAAATGAACGCCGGTGTAGAAGTCAATCGATCGCCACCACAAAATGCAACATAAACGTCTAGGACGTTCAGAGCAAGTTCGTTTATCCAAAAACTTAACGCCCGTGTGAACAAGGCCTAAGAATTTCATTGGTCTGTACATGTGACATGACAATAAATAAGAACTACGGTATATTGATTATACAGAATTACATTGTTAAATCAATACCTTAGATTTCTGAAGAGTCCAACAATATTGACCACCATTATATGGTCAAAAAGTTGGTAAAACCAACCAGCATTCACTGTTACGTGCTTATAATAAGAAAAATATGGAGGAAGTTTAAAAAAAAAGACATTGAGCTTATACGATATTATCAGGCCACAGGCCATAAACCAATTGTCAGTTTTTTTTAATAACACATGCTGAGTTGCTCATGTTGAAAATATGGCAGAGACAAAGAGAGTATGGCGTGTTTCAGTAATAAAAGTAATAACTTTTTGTTTCTTATTGGTAGACGGACCATAGTATATCAGTATCAAATTTATATATATTGCACATTTTGAAACAACACTAGCTGACCAAAGTGCTGTGGAATCAAGGATGATACAGTACAAAAAACAATAAGCAAATAAAACAAACATACAAAGCTTATACATTTTTTAAAAGCAAAGGAATATGATGAGACAATTTTGATTTTATACTTTGATTCTAATGTAAAGTTGTGATTTATAGCAATTTTTAATCAGCTTTGATTGATTTTTAATTACCTTTATAATGTTATCAAAATTCACTTCCAGTGCTGTCCTGCAGTTGGGAATTTTGCAGCAAGCGCTATGTACACCCCCCCCACCCATGTCGGCTTGTTTGTCCCCAGCTACATATCCTTGCCACTGACAACTATGAACAGACACTTTTAAACTTGTAAACATACTAGACTTTCCAAGCTCAACTAACCACTCCATGTGTTACCCTCCCATTGCTGTAGTTGGCTCCTGTTTTCCAGCCTAACATCTGCTTTTAATATCCACCCCATTGTAGTGGTCACTACTGTTTTAAACCTTGTAGCACCTTTTATTTACCCTTAATCCATCACATCTGCTGCAGAGGGGAAAGTGATTCTCTCCACCAATTAAACCAAGGACAAAAATGACATGTCACAACATATAACTTCAATTATTTATTATTAATGACAAACTATAAAATGTGCTCAAAAATTCTTTTGATGAACACTTTTAGGTACACCTGTCTTTTACTAGGCAATGCCTTTTTAACCTCCTGAACAGCCTGAGTTATTCAAGACCTGAATTTAACAAGGTGCTGGAAACATTCATTAGAGATTTTGGTTCATGCCATCGTGACAACATCAAGTTGTTCCTATACATTTTTGTCCACCAAGCTTTATGCCTGAGAACCAAACATGATTTTTCGATGTATGTAATAGAACAAAGTTGCCAGTGGTGTAAAAGACTGCACTTAAATCTAACAACATATTTACTGTGGAATATTACACTGTTTACAAAATGGGTTGGCACTGCTTCTGTACTGTGACCAGTGTGGTAGCCAGTCTGGAATTTCTTAAATAAGTTCTGATGTGTAAGGTGAGAATGAAGCTAAGTGGCAACTACATTTTCAAGTATTTTGGTAGAAAAAAATTAAGTGCATGTGGATCTATTATTTTTACTATCAGTAGTAACAGGGTAGGGACTGACTCATTTTGTGCGTGAAGAACTGTGCCAGTCAGTAACAAAATATTGATAATGTGTGAGTGAGTGCTCCCCGTACATCCATTGAGCTTTTCCCTTGCAATAACAGGACAAGGTCTAAGGATCAGGTAGTAGGTTTTCACTTCCATTTTTTTATCAAGTCATTATTAAAATGGTGTATATTATGTTTGCGATATGTACTTTTACGACAGTGTGTTCTTGTTTGTTGTAAAGTGTTTGGGGTTAGAGGGTGAGTTTTTGGCGGGATTACTGGTTCGGAAATAGACGCCTTTCTGAAACAAACTGCACCTGTACGCTCTTGTATTGCGTGCAACATTTTGGCGACAAAGATGGCTGAATTTTCACTTCCACCACCACCTCCCTTTCTTGCCGTGCCTGGAGAGCCTCCAGTGCCTTGGACCTGCTGACTGGAGTCTTTTGAAACTTACCTCCTGGCTCTTGATTTAGAAAATGTAAGTAATGCATGCAAGACAGCTTTGCTCCTACGCTGTCTGGAAACGGGGGGATAGCACGTGTTTAAGACGTTGGGGAACGCAGCCACATACTCTGCTGGTGTGACTCTCCTGGAGACGCACTTCTCCTGCTCGCAAAGTGTTATCCTCTGCCGAATCCTAGTTCATAACCAGGGACAGCAGGAAGGTGAATCAGTTCACCAATATGTGGCCAACTTAAGGGGTTTAGCCAGTTTTTACAAGTTTGGTGACATGCAAGATGAATTTACAGTATTAGGGATCAACTGGCTGAGCACACTAACAATCCAAAAGTTCGCATAAAGCTCTTGCTAAAATATGATGATTTAACCCTATCACAGGCAATCCACATTGCCTTTCAGATAGTGTCTGCTACAGAGTTCGCCTGCAAACTTGACACATCTCCTGCTTACTCAGCAGTGACATGAGACGTGGCTCAATTGCTGCAGTACACAGAAGACTTGGACAACTGCAACGAGAATCCCAGCGTGCAGATTACGCGACAGCTTCCTCCAAGACCCCATTGTTTTTGTGGAAATTGTGGCTCTAAGTCACACCCTACAAGAGTGCAGAGCTACCGTGCAAGGGGTCAGATATGCCAGCGCTGCAATAAAGCCAATCACTTTGCGAAAGTTTGCTGTTCTGCTCCGGCATTGTCAAAGCCTGTGACAATTCATAAGGTGACATCTAGGCATACATCTTTTAAAACTTGCACAGTAGAACTAGACAATGTATACCTTCCACTTTTGCTAGATACTGGGGCAAGAGTGTCTCTGTTAAATCTAAAGACTAAGAAGCAGTTTTTCAAAGATCTCCAGCTATCTGATCCAGTCACCACTCTCTGTGGCTATGCCAGCTCTAAGATTGACATTGTGGGTTCAGTTCAGCTGTCACATTTCATTTTTCCAGCCGTGTGCCAATATCTTAGGCCTGGACCTCTTTAACAGCCTTGGTTTTACCCTTGTTGACACTTGTGGATCTGTCATTCTTAATATCTGCTCCCCTTGGCAACAGAAGTGACCATCACTCTTTGATGGACTTGGCTGTCTCTCTGCCTTTCATCACCAGCCTTTGCTAGATCCCACTGTGCCTCCTGTCATTCAGCCACCACGCCGCCTCCCACTGGCTTTCCATGATGGAATGTCTGCTGAGGTGCAATGCCTCCAAGATAATGCTGCCCCATGGATTTCCAATTTGATTGTTGCAAAAAGCCAGGGGAACTACAAATCTGTGTTCACCTAAGGGCAGTAAACAGGGCAGTTATACCTGACAAATACCCTCTGCCAACATCAGAGGAGCTAACTACACAATTTTATGGATCTCGTTTCTTTACAAAGTTAGGTCTCCATCAGGAATATCTGCAGGTGCCACTCCACCCCAGCAGTCAAGTCCAGACTGCATTTGTCCAGAGCCCACATCAGTGGCACAGGTTGCTTCATTTTTGGGTATGACTGCATACTATCTACGTTTCCTGCTGCAATACTCCTCCACTACTGCATCCTTACGTCAACTTTTGAAAGAAGATGCTCCCTTGACATGTACTCTAGCCTGCACAGAGGCGTCTCAGTCACTAAAGGCTCAGCTTATTTCACCGCCTGTGCTGACACACTTTGACCTCAATAGTCCCATCTTAGTCACTTGTGATGCTTCTGGAGCTGATCTTGGGGCTGTACTGTCTCAGATTCAGGTGGGAACTGAGAAACCTGTGGCGTTTGCTTCTAGAGCTCTTAGCCCAGGTGAACAGAAATTACTCAGTGAGCGAGAGGCACTGGCACATATCTGGGCTTGTGAATGGTGGCACATCTATCTGCATGGCCATGCATTTACACTCAGAACTGACCACCAAGCTCTCACTGCACTGCTTGCTATATCTGGTTCTGGCAACAGACCACTAAGACTGCCCTGCTGGTCTGAGCGTCTCTGTCAGTACAATTTTAAACTCCAGTATACTCACGGGTGCCACAATGTGGTGGCTGACCTTACTGTCTCGGTTTTCAGCTCCTCCTGCCATAACTCCCAGCCCTGATTCTGCTGAGCTTTAACTTGTTCAGCTTCTTCACATACCTCTAGATGCCACAGTGTCACTCCAGAAGCTGTAGCAGGCCTCAAAGTAAGACCCTGTGCTCACCCAGCTTCGTACTTTTATTAGGCAGGGATGGCCTACTTAAGTACTGGCTGAGGTGACACCATTCCATCGTGTCAAGGATGAACTCATTTGCTGGAGTGAAAGTTGTGTTGCTCATGGTCTCTTTAAGTATATGTCCTGGCTATGGCACATGAGGGCCATTTGGATATTGTCTGTGTTAAGAAACAGATTGTTGCAACCTTTTTGGTGGCCAGGGATTGATGCTGATATTAAAGCTCTGGTCAAAGAATGTCCTGCTTGCCTTGTTAGCGGTAAAATGGGTCCTCCAACCACACCCCCATTGCAGCCAGTTCAGTAGCCTGTTAAGCTTTGGAAACGCATACAGCTAGACATTTGTGGCGAGTTGCATGGTCTTCCACATCATCAGCGTTTTCTTATTGTGCCATATGACCTACCTTCTAAGTGGCCAGAAGCAGCTTCAGTTGGATCAGTTACAACCAGAGCTATGATCAAGTTTTTGGAGTCCATTTTTGCTCGCTGGGGGTTACCAGTGGCTGTTTCAACAGATAATGGTCCACAGTTTACTTCCAGTGAGTTTACAAGCTTTTTGATGAACAAAGAAATTTGTCACTGTCAAACAGCATTCTACCACCCTCCGGCCGAAGAGCGTCTAAATAAAACTTTAAAAAATGGCATTAGAGCACATTTGGCAGATGGATGCACATTTCTTTCGGCACTTCTCCAGACACTTCTTCACTAAAGAGCTACACAGCACTTAACTATAGGCAGTTCACCTGCAGCTCTTATGATTGGTTGTGAACTTCAGCTTCCACTGGATCGTCTGCCCAACCACCTTTACCCACTGCATGAATATACACGAACAATGTGTCCAAGAGCCAGAATAAAAAGAAACAACACTTTAATAGGTCACACCAGGTCAGAATGTCAGACATAAATGTATCAGATTGAATCAGGGTCTGGAGGCCACATCGAGAACATAAGTTGAAATCTTTTTGGTCTTCTCCTTTAAAAGTAATAAGCCGGTTAGGACCTGCCACATTTTGTCTGGCTGATGGTTCCTGATGGCATGCAAGTCGCCTCCACAAGGTACCTGCACCATCAGTGCCGAGCTATGACTCTTCAGGTTTTACAGCAGAGTGCCTCGATTCAGCTGCAGGATCATCGGGCCCAGTGCAGACTGAGGACCCTGAGGTGTTGCAGCCTCCGACTGAAACCATCTCCAGACCTGAATGCGTCAGAACTCGGCCAGCCAGATTCAAAGATTTTCTTACTGATTTTCACAGTTAAGCGGACTTTAGAATGACATTTGGGTTTTCGAAGAAGCATACAATAGAAAAAAAAATGACTGTTCTGTACAATTTCAATTACTTCTGAAAGTTCAAGCCTTATGTTTTTCTGGGAGTCGCTGTATTTGTTGGGGGAGGGGGAAATGTTATGTTTGTGATATGTACTTTTACGACAGAATCCAAACAGAATGTAAAGAGAGCTTTACTATACTTTTTAAAACTGTCTGTCCATGTAGATCAGAAAGACTGTAGCTTTTATTCTCTTCACCTACACGCTCCTTTTGACAGTCTAAGGGAATGACTACCCTTATCTGCAGTGGGCTGGCGCCCTGCCCGGGATTTGTTTCCTGCCTTGCACCCTGTTTTGGCTGGGATTGGCTCCAGCAGACCCTGATGACCCTGTAGTTAGGATATACAGTAGCGGGTTGGATAATGGATGGATGGATGGACTACCCTCATTAAAACAGGTGTGATTTTATGTGCTTTAATCACTTTTGTTTTAAGGGAAGCTGTTTCAAAGTCGCATTATAATTAGATGTCAGTTCCTTTAAATTGTTTTCAATAAATATGGCTGAGTTTCTTAAAATATGTACATTTTGATACAGAATTCTAATCCAGATGATGTACTGTCCTTGTTTTAATCTGTGATTGTATAGGTATGAGTAAAGACAAATCAAATGTAATTAAATAGTGATTAGAAATAATTTATTAAATATTTAAATGTTGAATCCATACTCTGTAAGTAACAGATCTAATGTGTGATTATTACAATGGGTCTGGCCATTGACAATCAAACCCCACTGAGTTTAACAGATGAATGTAACACTTGCATTACACTATTGACACAAGACAGGCTGAACCTATCCTGTTTATGTCAGATTCTTTAAATATCTGTGTATCCATGCTGGTGTTACTATGTTTCTTGTAATTTGTAGATGGAACCCCCTACAGGCAGGGCCACCTTTCCGTCACCATTAAGGGGCTGCCCTCAATCCTATTAAGGCTGAGTAAAACATGCAGGCCTAGGTGGTTCATTGAATGCCTGTAGTTGTGTTGGTGAGTTCTTGTGACTATTGTAATTTGTTGATTCTCTGGATTTTTTGACCTCTGTGCTCTGTTTCTGACTTTCTGGATTTGTGTTTTTGAACTTGTTTGCCTTGGACTGCCTTTTTTGTTTAAGGCAACTGCATCTGAGCCATTGGTGTTCTTCAGAGCTTCCTTATTTCAGAACATATATGACAATGAATGTTTTATTTATAAAGATTTGTTGTTTGTCCCTTTTTGCTTCAAGTCGAAGGTTGACAGATCCTTCCACTTATGGGGCTTTTTGTAACATTAGATTAAAATTATGTGACTTTTGTGCTTAGCAACTTCTAATTCATGCCACCATCACATCTTGTTTTTCATATTATTTCAGCCAACAATATTGAAGACACCTAAAATAACATTCTGTAGTGACTAATGTCATTTCTAAATTAATTCCTGTTGTTATTGTCTCTGCTCACAAAACTCAAAATGTTTCAAACCTCCAAGTAGACTTGGCCCTGAATTTCTGAGCATCCTTGCAGCCTGCACCCTCAACAAGGCCAAGCCTATAACTCTTAAAAGGAAGAGAAGTGCCATAAATCCCCCTGATCAAATGAACAACAATAATGTTTATCATAATAATGTTAAAAATAAGTTAATTCAGAAAAGTAATAAAAAAACAAACAAAAGGTAAAAATCTATACAAAATATTGCCTTCAAGAAGCTACAGAAGAGTATTAGGGCCACGGACATAAACGGAGAGAATAAAGTCAACATGTCAACTTTATTCTCGACATATAGTTTTTTTTTTTCTTCATTGTATCAGTATTTTTTTTCTTCACCGTGGCCCTAATACGCTTCCGTAAGAAGCAATCCAAAGTTAATCAATAAATAAATAACATAAATCCAAGAATGGGAGCTGAGCCACAAGAGGAAGAGCTAATGCTTCAGCAATACTGCTGAGGCCTCGTAAGCCTTATGCATGTTGAGGGTGGTCTCACAGCTGCAGCAGCAGGGGCCCTGCCTTCTTTGGCTCAGTATAAAGCACACAAGAAAAACAACAAGACGAAGAGGTTCATTTGACATTCTTAACAAATACAGGCTTCCATCAATTTAGAATGTTAATCTGTTCTCCTTTGTGTTATGATTCCATAATAACAAATAACAAAAAGTGAAATGCAGACTTGAAAAATGCCACACATTAGAGCAACACTTCACCTAGATCCTGCTGCACAGAGCAGACCATACCTTTCACCGCTTAGCCCCAGAAAGGCCTAAAAACAGGTCAAAGGCAATATCACAATGTCTACAAAAGAAGCAGAGAAAACCCATTGCAAAAGGTCAGGTCCAAGGACAAATTAAAGCAAAGTTTCTTCATGTTTAAAGATGATGTGTTTAAGAATTCAAAATTAGACAGGCAAACCCCAACAAATCACAAAACCAAGGAGCAGTACTTCAATAGAAGAGCCAGGGAGTCAGACTTTTGTAGTTGACACCATAGTAGTTCCATTAGTGCTTCACTGGAGGACATAACAAATTCTTGGTATTTTTTTTTTTCTTAGTAGAAACCCCAGTTTCACAACTAGAGATGTCTGACTCATCCTGTATTACAACAATTCTGTGACCAAGCAGAAGGATGAAATTTGAACATGTGCAATGTTTAATGGATTCATATTTTGCAATCTGATTATTATTATGCATTATAAAGAGGGATTAAAAATAAGAATGAAGTCTGATTTATAGTTTTGTAGGATTACTTTCAGGGTTAATGACATTTCTTTTTATTTTCCCCTCTGTGCAGTCTATGTTTCAGTTCTCTACAGTGATTTGGGGGTTGTGGGAAAAATGAAGACTACAAAATGTTTTTGACTCCAAGCTAATTATTGTTTAAGTGGTGGATTTCTTTGTTAACCCTCACAGTTTGAAATGGGAAAAGTGCAGTGCTTTATATCCTAATGCTTGTGAGAACAAATGATTTACCAAATGGCGGAGAGAGGCCTGGCCTCCTGAATTCTCTGCTCATCTACTTGATCTGGAGGCGTTGTTATACTGCTGGACATCAGAACACAGTCACAGTCTTCTTATTTCTACTGCACAGTCCACCGTTAAGTTTATTTTGCTATTTCTGCATAGTATACATCTTTGTGTTTTATGCTTTTTTTTGCTGTATTCATCTAAATTTCCCAATGGGATTAATAAAGTTTACCCAAAATAATCTAAAACTAGGTTTCTTCTGCTGTTGATTTTACTCATTTTAAATGCATGCCTGGCTTGCTAATATTTGTATGAGATTTCATCTTAACCAAGCTACACCAGTCAATCAAACGTTACGTTGTGCCATTAATAGCTTGGCCAAGCACAAGGTGCTTTATTCAGAGCTAACGGAATTAGACTACAGTAACAAGTAAACAAAGACAGTACAGTAAATCAGCACAGCAAATGCAAACTCCATTTCTCTCAGATTATTGACATAATTATGCTGTCACCTGTTTAGTTTTTTTTCCAACTAGCAGGCAGTGTGTTGAAGTGGTTAAGGCTTTAAACGTCAAACCCTGTGGTTGACGCATCAAATCCCACTGCTGAAACTGTGTGACCGTGAGCAAGTCACTTCACCTGCCTGTGCTCCAATTGCACAAACAAAAGACATGTAGTCACTTGTATTTCAAATGTTGTAAGCCAATAAATAATAAATAAATGTAAATTAACAAACTGCATTTTTCATCCTTGCCTCATTACCCATGGTTGCCCCTTGAGCAGTAGTGGGCCACAGAGTCTTTATCACTTGCCTTGTTCAATTATTTATCATTGCAGCATTCTGTTTAACTGTTTTGGTGGTGATGCTCAGCTTGATTGTGGCATCAGACCTTGTGAAACTTGCCTTCCCTATTTATTAATTAGTTGTCTTCATGATACTTAATGTTGTATGGCACAGCATCCCCTTCTGCTTAAGAGCAGCAAATTAAAATTCATCTTACAAGCTCAAAAGCACCCTCTCCACCTTTAGTAATGTTAACAATTCACTTCTGCACCGTCTCAAGTCCACACTGCTCTCTGCTGATTTCCTTATTAATAACATTTCAAGGGTTTAGCCGGTCATACTGTTGTGATGCTCATTTCGCTCATCACATTCCTGCTACTCTTGCACACAAACCACTGTTCTGTGGCACATTTACATTTACTCAGACTTCGGCTAATGTCCACATCACTTTGTCCCCTATAAACTTAATGAAACTTCTTTTTGCAACGATTTAGGGTTAATTATTCAGGTTACCATTTGGTTTTTATCATTATCATGATCATGTCATACAACAGCATTTTGGTTCATATATATTTATTTTGTAATTACCTAGCTTTGTAAGTTATGTTCACAATAATTATGATATTTTTAAAGACCCTACACCATCTTGTCACTCCTCTTTTTCTGGCCTTTCTGAAATCTCTTCATTCCTTCCTTTTGAGCTTTTTTTGATTTTCTGCGCTCTGTTCTTGAATTCACTTCCTCTGCATATTAGGCCTTCAAATGCCATTTCACTGCTTGAAACATTGTAAGTGTCCAGCACATGACATAAATTACCATAAAGTTGTAATTTTAGCAGGCTAATATTGATGTATATTTTATGTATTTTCTTATAGTGTTATCTTGTAATGTTTCCTTGAGTGTCTTGAAAGGCACCATCAAATGGAATGGCAGCAAGCAGCATTCTGAACCTTCTGTATCCAGTGTGTTCTTGATGGAGGTTGCAGAATTTTGTAGTAGTCCATCAAGCTGTGTTTTTAGCAGGCTAATATTTTGGAATAAAATGGAAGAATCATGCCTTGTTGAAAATGTGTATTGACCTTCCCTGTAAACCTGTAAGCCCAATTGTGCTGCAGTTTGGGAACAAATGTATACAAAAAAATGCAAACTCTTTATCTACTTATGTGATTTTGTTAAAAAATATTTAGCTTCTAGCAGCTTACCAGACAAATATATGCGCCATACTTTATTCTGATTCTTCTTTTAGATAGCATGTCCACAGACTCATAGAAAGGTACAGATAACTCTCCAAAGGCGATCAGATCATATCCAAATCATGCCTGAAATGTTTAAGTGGCTGCATCCACAAGGGGCTCTTCCTCTAAAACACCACCCGCCCCACCACCACCTCTGGTTGCAGCAGTTTCTTCTCCATGCCAAAGTTGACAGGCAATGTCAGAAAACAGACATACCAGTATAACTGAGAGAGAAGGTGAGTGGTTTGAGTTAGTTTTAGAAGAGCTATGAAAGATTTGGTGTGAGTGGGGTATTGTACAGTATCATAAATAAAAAGTAGCAAGGGGCATCTAAGACTTACTGAAAACTCCATTTCGCCCAGTATCAAAACAACTGAAAATTTTATAATGCTAATGCAGATTGAGTGATTCATTTTTGAGTTATAGTGTCTATGGATTTGTTAGTGTCTATTTGCTGTGTTATTTGGTGTATATATAGAAAGTAAGAACTACTTAAAAATCAATTCTTCAAACTTCCATGCTTTCTGTCTCCATCCAATTATATTTTGTGGATAATAACTGTGTTATTGTACTCATTACTAACAAGTTTAATTTTATGGTTTAATCTTGTACAGTACAATCAAATGTAATGGTAGGAAACCGGGAGAGCATTACGTAGAAAACTGCAGCAGTCCAAGAAAGAATCAATAAAGCATCAAAAAGAACTTCAGAGTCAGACATTGGTGATATTTTGCCAGTGGCAAATGACATGTAAACTGCAGCAGAGATCTGGGATTCATTTTGAATGTGACTCCAAGGTTCATCACAGGAGTCGATGGTATCATTTCATAATCACTAAGGCTTTATGCAGAGCAGTTAGGCTTCTTAAACTGTCTAGAGCAGGGGTCTCCAAAATGTCGCAACACCTTTCCAAGTGGCTCACCAAATGGTTAATGAATCCTACATAAATTTGAAAACAAATTAGGGGTGGGTGATCTTTTCCAAAAAATCATATCACGATCTTTTTAACACAAAATCACAATCCACAATCTGAATTGCAATCTGTCTTTTCAATGTGGCATACACTTAAGAGAATATATGGACTCAAACTCATCAACACCCAAGTAACACTTTATTTTAAATATCAACAAAGTTGAATTCAATTGTTCTCTTGCTCGCTAGCTAAGTGGAGTTAAGGAACACTCCCCGAAGCTGGCGAGTGAGTGAGGAAGGCATCTCCCCTTGGCCTGCTGCGTGTTTCTTGGATTTGTGTAAATAAATCGGTACCGCAAGCGAACTATGATACTTAGTGCAATGTGAGAAGTCACAAAATTAACTGGAATGTTCAAGCAAATTATAGAAAAAATCTGTTAAGTAGTTCTCTCGTGAAAAGCAGACAGACATTGGATTTTATATATTATATATAGTAAACCTTCAAATTAATGAGTAGTTACAGTCTCAAGAGCATTCTCAGCATTTCTGGAGCTTAGTAGAGCCAGATACTGTAACTATAAGAATCATCACCAAGCAGCTCTGAAAATGTCTGCTTTGTTTGGGTTTACATACCTCTGAGAGTCTGCCTTTTCTGACATGAATATCATGAAATCAGAGTTCAGAACAAGACTGACGGATGAACATTTAAATGACTCCATAAGAGTGAACCTAAGTGGTTACACTCCACCATACACCTGCCTCTCTTGTTGATTCCATGCAGTGCCAGTCATCTGACTAACTGAAAAACACATCACACATGCAACTGGGCAAATGAATAAGTAATATCTGTGTATTTGTAATTGCATTGTTTTGTTTTGACAGCATTCATGTTTTAATTCAATAATTCAATAGAGATACACTAGAAAATGCGTACAAACCACTGTGCCACCTGTGTAAGTGTACATTACTTCATAATATTGTGCTTGATAGTTTAAAATTATTAACACAGAATTCCGAAATCAATTATATTAACCACAGGTTAATAACAAGCTGTACATTCTACAAAAAAGTTATGTAGTCCTGCAAAACATTTAGTGTTTAATTTGATTGAGTTTAAAAAAAAAAAAAATTTACAAACTTTTTGCATGTTTTCATCAAATACAGTCTTTCTAATTCATTCATTCCTTGATTTGATTGTCAATAGTTGATTGTCATCCTTGTAACAGTCATAAATAAATCTGCAGGATCAATGCATGTGAGTGGAGGATCAACCAATCATATAAAGAAAAGTGCGGCGACAGTGCTTGTCAGTAACGAGCCTCTCAAGGAGTAACAATTAGGTTAATTTGTGAAAACCCAAGATTGCTCTCACTTGATGAAATTGGACTACAACTAAGACTTGGCACATGATCTACATATTAAAAAATTCTATAATAAATTAACGTACCATTACCAAAAAAAAAATAATAAAAATCACTGTATCATAGACTACTGCCTCCACTTCTAGACACATATCAGCACGCTGCATTGTGTGTTGAATGTTGCTAGGCTAGGCAGAGTGTTACATTCATGGTCTGTACTATTGTAGATATTTATGTTGAAATTTCTGAAGGCTTGTGAAATGTGGTGTTCTCAGTTTTTCTCTACATTTCTGGTGGGACCACAGGCTGGGCCACTTGGAAGTTGCTTCTGGGCTGCAAGTGGCCCATAAGCCACCATTTGAACAGGGTGGGCCTACGTTGATGATGGCCGCAAAATCATTACCTTACTAAAGTTGTGCAATAAACCATACATTTATTTTATGATCTTGAAATAAACTGACCTTGATAAATGATTTCTGTTTGCTGTGTTCACACAAACATATACAGTGGTGTGAAAAACTATTTGCCCACTTCCTGATTTCTTATTCTTTTGCATGTTTGTCACACAAAATGTTTCTGATCATCAAACACATTTAACCATTAGTCAAATAGAACACAAGTAAACACAAAATGCAGTTTTTTAAATGATGGTTTTTATTATTTAGGGAGAAAAAAAAATCCAAACCTACATGGCCCTGTGTGAAAAAGTAATTGTCCCTGAACCTAATAACTGGTTGGGCCACCCTTAGCAGCAATAACTGCAATCAAGCGCTTTGATAACTTGCAATGAGTCTTTTACAGCGCTCTGGAGGAATTTTGGCCCACTCATCTTTGCAGAATTGTTGTAATTCAGCTTTATTTGAGGGTTTTCTAGCATGAACCGCCTTTTTAAGGTCATGCCATAGCATCTCAATTAGATTCAGGTCAGGACTAGGCCACTCCAAAGTCTTCATTTTGTTTCTCTTCAGCCATTCAGAGGTGGATTTGCTGGTGTGTTTTGGGTCATTGTCCTGTTGCAGCACCCAAGATCGCTTCAGCTTGAGTTGACAAACAGATGGCCGGACATTCTCCTTCAGGCTTTTTGATAGACAGTAGAATTCATGGTTCCATCTAACACAGCAAGCCTTCCAGGTCCTGAAGCAGCAAAACAACCCCAGACTATCACACTACCACCACCATATTTTACTGTTGGTATGATGTTCTTTTTCTGAAATGCTGTGTTCCTTTTACGCCAGATGTAACGGACATTTGCCTTCCAAAAAGTTCAACTTTTGTCTCATCAGTCCACAAGGTATTTTCCCAAAAGTCTTGGCAATCATTGAGATGTTTCTTAGCAAAATTGAGACGAGCCCTAACATTCTTTTTGCTTAACAGTGGTTTGCGTCTTGGAAATCTGCCATGCAGGCCGTTTTTGCCCAGTCTCTTTCTTATGGTGGAGTCGTGAACACTGACCTTAATTGAGGCAAGTGAGGCCTGCAGTTCTTTAGACGTTGTCCTGGGGTCTTTTGTGACCTCTCGGATGAGTCGTCTCTGCGCTCTTGGGGTAATTTTGGTCGGCCGCCACTCCTGGGAAGGTTCACCACTGTTCCATGTTTTTGCCATTTGTGGATAATGGCTCTCACTGTGGTTCGCTGGAGTCCCAAAGCTTTAGAAATGGCTTTATAACCTTTACCAGACTGATAGATCTCAATTACTTCTGTTCTCATTTGTTCCTGAATTTCTTTGGATCTTGGCATGATGTCTAGCTTTTGAGGTGCTTTTGGTCTACTTCTCTGTGTCAGGCAGCTCCTATTTAAGTGATTTCTTGATTGAAACAGCTGTGGCAGTAATCAGGCCTGGGGGTGGCTACGGAAATTGAACTCAGGTGTGATACACCACAGTTAGGTTATTTTTTAACAAGGGGGCAATTACTTTTTCACACAAGGCCATGTAGGTTTGGATTTTTTTTTCTCCCTAAATAATAAAAACCATCATTTAAAAACTGCATTTTGTGTTTACTTGTGTTATATTTGACTAATGGTTAAATGTGTTTGATGATCAGAAACATTTTGTGTGACAAACATGCAAAAGAATAAGAAATCAGGAAGGGGGCAAATAGTTTTTCACACCACTGTATAGAGAACACAATGTCACCTTCTTTTCAGTTAGTGTGTTTACATGCTCTTCAATAACCCGCTTTTTCACAGAAACCTGATTTCTGAAATGCCATGTAAACACTTACAGTATTCCAGATACAGTAATGTGGTTATTGGCCTCTGAGAGAAACTTGGTTAACATTGACAGATTTCTCAGTGAATAATCAAATTATGTGGCTTTGTAAACCATCCACCAGGTTACTGTTAATGATTTTTTAGTCTGTGCCTGTCTGTGGCACTCAATGTACACATGTATTTGCTTCACAAACGCTTTCAACAGCCACAGGTAGAAGTGCACACAAAATCCATTTCCAGGATGAAATAATATGTCTTAATATTTTAGAAATCGCTAAATTTATATTGATGAGCTGAACAAAAAATGCTGAACTCATCAACATAATCTTGAGAGCAGTAAGGAAACATGTTTAATGAAACACACATTATGTACTCTGATTACTTTTTAAAGTAATGAGTGACTTAACGCAGTATTTATCCAGTTGCAGTAAAAATTCCTGTGTTGTTGTTATTCCAGCAGCATTGGGAATAAGAGAAGAAGCACATGCACCGGGTCATTTGCTGGGCTCAATCACACAGCTAAGCAGAAAAGAGTGCACTGTGTTCATTCCAGTAACAAAAACCTAAAAGTAAATTGTCAGTTTGGCTAAACACATTTATAAAGCACAAGAAAAAGATCACAGCCGTCAAGCTATTTTCAAATTCACTGTGGCTGATGATGACATTTAACCCTTTTTTTGAGCAATTTAATGATGTTGGCGCGTATTAACAAAGGATAATTTGCACATGTAAACCCAGATTTTTAGGAAACCAGGATTCTGCCTTAACTGGGTTATTCACCTTAACCTGATTATGTGTGTGCATGTAAACACACTGAATGCCTGATGTCAGTGAGTTTCTTCCATTAGAAGCCAACTATAAAGAGCATTTGAGAGAACCAGGAGTGAATGTGAAGAGTGTCATCAGCTTTTCCATAGATTGTAGTGAACAGTGTTGTTTCAGTTTAGGAGATCATAATTTGATTTTGAATTAAATCAATCTTTAGCAGTGCATTCAAAGCCTAGTGTTACATTCATTTTGTCATATTGACCATTTCGTTTTATATTGTTTTGTGTACAGTATGTCACCAATGCTACTCCAGTTGAAAGATTATTATTATCGTTATTATGGTGGCTGTTTTGTTTTTATAAAAACGAAGCACTCTAAAAATGTTTCAAGCAAATAATTTACATTTATCTTATTGTTCATTTAAATTAGCAGCTTATATTGTCTATACAGTATATTGAAGACAAACTCCAAAGTAGCCTACAATGCCTTACGATGAGTATTCAAAACCTTTGCTCTATCACATAGAGAAGCACAGGCTCCTCAGATAATTGCTGTGGTGCTTTCAATACCAATGATGAATCTCTTAACTAAAGTTGTGCTTGTAAGTTTGTGAACCCTTTAGAATTTTCTATATTTCTGCATAAATATGACCTAAAACATCATTAGATTTTCACTCAAGTCCTAAAAGTAAATAAAGAGAACCCAGTTAAACAAATGAGACAAAAATATTATACTTGGTCATTTATTTATTAAGGAAAATGATTGAATATTACATATTTGTGAGTGGCAAAAGTATGTGAACCTTTGTTCTAAGTATCTGGTGTGACCCCACTTTGCAGCAGTAACTGCAACTAAACGTTTCTGGTAACTTTTGATCATTCCTGCACACCGGCTTGGAGGAATTTTAGCCCCTTTTCTCCGTACAGAACAGCATCAACTCTGGGAAGTTGGTGGGTTTCCTCACATTAACTGCTCGCTTCAGGTCCTTCCACAACATTTCGATTGGATTAAGGTCAGGACTTTGACTTGGCCATTCCAAAACATTAACTTTATTCTTCTTTAACCATTCTTTGGTAGAACGACTTGTGTGCTTAGGGTCCTTGTCTTGCTGCATGACTCGCCTTCTCTTGAGATTCAGTTCATAGACAGATGTCCTGACATTTTTCTTTAGAATTCTTTGATATAATTCATTGTTCCATCAATGAAGGCAAGCCGTCCTGGTCCAGATGCAGCAAAACCGCCCCAAACCATGATACTACCACCACCATGTTTGACAGATAAGATAAGGTTCTTATGCTGGAATGCAGTGTTTTCCTTTCTCCAAACAGAACGCTTTTCATTTAAACCAAAAAGTTCTATTTTGGTCTCATCCGTCCACAAAACATTCTTCCAATAGCCTTCTGGTTTGTCCACATGATCTTTAGCAAACTGCAGACAAGCAGCAATGTTTTTTTGGAGAGCAGTGGCTTTCTCCTTGCAACCCTGCCATGCACACCATTGTTGTTCTGTGTTCTCCTGATGGTAGACTCATGAACATGAACATTAGCCAATGTGAGAGAGGCCTTCAGTTGCTTAGAAGTTACCCCGGGGTCCTTTTTGACCTCGCCGACTATTACACGCCTTGCTCTTGGAGTGATCTTTGTTGGTCGACCACTCCTGGGGAGGGTAACAATGGTCTTGAATTTCCTCCATTTGTACACAATCTGTCTGACTGTGGATTGGTGGAGCCCAAACTCTTTAGAGATGGTTTTGTAACCTTTTCCAGCCTGATGAGCATCAACAACTTTTTTACTGAGGTCCTCAGAAGTCTCCTGTGTTCGTGCCATGATACACTTCTACAAACGTGTTGTGAAGAGCAGACTTTGATAGATCCCTGTTATTTAAATAACACAGGGTGCCCACTCACACCTGATTGTCATCCCATTGATTGAAAACAGCTGACTCGAATTTCACCTTCAAACTAACTGCTAATCCTAGAGGTTCACATACTTTTGCCACTCACAAATATGTAATATTCGATGTAATATTCGATCATTTTCCTCAATAAGTATAATTTTTTGTCTCATTTGTTTAACTGATTTCTCTTTACCTACTTTTAGGTCTTGAGTGAAAATCTGATGATGTTTTAGGTCATATTTATGCAGAAATATAGAAAATTCTAAAGAGTTCACAAACTTTCAAGCACAACTGTAGAGTGTTGTCAATGGTAGACTACTGAATTAGAACCTTAGAAAATCTTTGATGAGAAGAGTCCATTCATCCCAACGAGCCTGTCCATTATTTTTATCTAGATTGTCCTCCAGTCCTGCTGTCCACCATAATATATGGCATTTTATTAAACTGTCTAACATTTTGTGTGAAATCTACCCTTATAAAGTTTCTAGCTATGTCCCTGTGTTCATGTTTCATCATGTATTTTATAGTAACAGTTTCATAATTTTAAACACTTTGAGAATCTCACTTCTTAATCTCATTTTGCTTCAAGTGAAAAGTTTCAGCTCCTCAAGTTTTTCCTCATACCTTGTACCTCTCTCAGTCCTCAGTCACCCTAGTCAATCTTGTATAGATTTTTTTCTAGCATTGCTATGTATTTTTTGTAATATGGACAAGAAAACTGTACACAGTACTTCAAATGAGAACCCAATGGTGTGTTAAAGCTTAAGCATAACCTCCTTTGACTTGCACTCCATGCATCATTACATATTTGATTGCTTCGGTACACTGTCTTGATGTAGATAATGATGAGTCCACTCTGACTCCTAGATTCTTCTCTTAAGTTGTACTTTCAAGTTTCAGACCTTCCATTGTGTATTCAGACCTAACAGTTTTACTTCCTATATTTAATACCTTGTCTGTATTTATATTAAAGTTCATTTGCCCCCAGATCTGACCAAGCCTGTGTTCTGTCCAAGTCATTTTGTAACAATCCAGTGGTATCTACATGATCTGCCTTTTCATCTAGTTTGATATCATCTACAAACGTAGCAAGCTTCTTGATTATATTCTTGTCCAGACTGTTTATGTATATTAAAAAAGCAATGGTATTAGCACTGATCTTTGTGGGACACCATGTTAACATCAGTTAATTCTGAAAAAGTTTTCCACAACATAACCCTTTGCTTTCTGTGTTTGAAACAATTTTGTACAAAACTACACAGCACACCTTGAATTTCCACTTGTTTTAGTTTTATCACAAGCGTTTCATATGGTACCTTATCAAAAGCCTTTTGAAAAGCAAGATACATAATACCAAGTGCACCTCTCATATCATATTTTGTTGCTTCCTCATACTGTACAATTTCATTATATTAGTGAAACACAACCTTCCTTGTCTGAACGCATGTTGAGTATTTGCTAATATGTCTGTCCTAGACATGTGCTGCTCAAACTTTTCCTTAATAATTCCATTAATTTACCCATGATGCAGGTTACACTTACTGGCCTAAAGTTATTTGGATCAGCCCGATTACAATTTGTATAGTGGGATAATATTTATTAGTTGTCATTCGTTAGGAATTTCCCCAATCTGCAGAGATTATTGTAAAATATGTGTCCAAAGGTTTATACAGTATGTATTCACAAACTCTTTAAGCCCTTGAAGACAAACTTTATCTGGTCTTGATGATTTGTTCGATTTCAGCCTATTTATCCAAGGAGTACTTCTCTCTCTCTCTCTCTACAATTTCAAAGTCACTCAGTAACCTCCTTAGTAGCCCTTGTTACTTTTAGGAAGTCATCAACATCTTCAAACATATAAACTATAAAAAGAGCTCAAAATCAAAGCTTTTGCTGTTTCACCATCTGTATATTCTAGCTTGCCTTTACTGTTCCTAATACTCTTCATGTTTACTTTCACCATTCTTCTACTACAAAAATACTAAAATAATCTCTTTTTGTCATCTTTCACCTTTTCTGCAGTGCAGCTTTTTAGCCTTCCTAATCTTTTTAACCATTTCTCTCCTGCTCTAATGTGTCCTACAGTTAGCAGTGGAGTTTAGTCTTTTATGCTTAATACAGCTGCTGTTTCTTCATTGTTACTTCCTTGTAGCTCCTTTTTTTATCCACCCTGTAGATTTATTTACTTTCTTACTGCTTCTAAATTCTGTCTGTAATACTGTAAATGAATTATTATTTTGTTCTAGCCTATGCTTTTTGCTGCCACAGTATTTATGCGGTAATACCATATTTACTCATGTACCACGTGCCCTCGTGTAAGACGCACACCCTAATTTTTATAAATAAAATCGCGAAAAAAGTTTTGCCCCGTGTACGACACGCGTTGTGATTGTATAGGAAGCGTTTAGAATGAGCGCGAGCGAGAGAGAGAGAGAGAGTGCGAGTGAGTGAGCGAACGAGAGAGAGAGAGCAAGCGAGCGAGCTCAAGCAGAAGAAGTAAACATTACAGAATTGCATTTCCTCGTGTATGACACACTTCTGATTTTTCTAATGCTAATCTTTAGGGAAAAAATGTGCACGTGGTACACGCATAAATACGCTGTCTACGTTAATGCAGAAAAAATGAAATTTAGTAAAGTCTGAGGTGAAGGAGCACTTATACCAAGGAAGGCGATTAGATACATGTAAGGAGGAATGACAGAGGAGAAGGAAACCTGGTACAACATGCTCAAAAGAACTCGTACGTGAGAAAGCTGAAGGCTGTTTCATGGCTCTAGGTTCCTGGATTTGACTACTGTGCCTTCTTTTTGACTGTGTGGGGTTTTATGTTGATACTCCAGTTTTCCTGCCAAAGACCTTGACTGTTAGGTTACACTAACCCTATATGATAGGAGTGTGTCCCACAATGGACTGGCTTCTTGCAACTTCAACTTCTGAAGTGGACTGAGTGGGTTATGTAATGGGGGGGAGGATGATATTTTGAGCAGTCAGAAGAAGTCTTGAAGGTGCTATGGCTGGCAATTAACTAGGCCAGCAAATGGATGACAGAGGCTCAGCCAGGCCCTGTGCAGCATCAGGACTTGTCTCGCCTTTTCTTATTTCCCATATAATACAGTGGGTGGCTCTTTCTCTGCGCCTTACAGTTGTCACAGTGCAAACTGTTAGAACATTTTGACAAATAAAGCCAGAGTCCTTGATGGCATTGTGACAGGAAAATGGCTAGCAGCCTGAGATTCCATACCTCCTGCCTTCTAAAAGTCCCTCCATTTGCTGTCACTTAAAACAAGTACACTTAGACAGACACAAAAGTAAGCAAAGGGCTCCTTAAATTCTAGGAAATCACTTTAACAAGACCACACTTTTGGATCTTGGCAAGAATCTGCATATCTACTCTCTCTGTCTCGCTCATACACATTAATAGCCAAAGATAAAAGAATTCATTACAACTGCCAACCTTAAAGCCACAAAGGAGTCATGAAAACAAGGCTGTCTTTCACAAGGGGAGCTGTGCAGTCTTTCGGGAAAAAAAAGTTTTCCGCATCCTTCACTTCAGCCTGAATTGGCTACCTATTGTATTTGTACTTTAATTGAGAAATCAACTGACCACCAGGAATTTTGCACTGCTTGAATCCAGGCAGGATAATTAAAGCTGGTATAATGGAAGGCCTCCTGCCTAACCCTATGCCTAAGTCTGAAGTGGCTCATCTCTTCAGCGCCTCAAAACACTTGTACTTATGCTGCTGTTGCCATTAAACTGGAGCCCATCTGCATCCTAGCTGAAAGCCTCTGGGACTCCAAGGGAGCCTTGCCGCATGAGTAGAATTTGGGTCACTTTTATTTTGTGACCACACATAATGAGCTGGGTACAGAAGCATCAATGGGATTTATTTTTAAATTTCATGCGCAAAAGAGAGAAATGAGCAGGAAGCACTACAATTAACAAAATAACACACTTTCTTTTATTAGTTGTTTCCACGAAAAGTCTTTACAGGATAGTACCAGCAAAACCAAATAGGGAGTTTAAATATGTTAACATTTTATATATGGATATATTTATTAGATGGCACACCAGTTAGTGTTGCCTCTCAGGTCCAGATTCCAGATCTCAAATCCTGAGCCTGGCCATCTGCAGTGGTCCATGTGCAAATGACATGAACTGCCAGGTCTAAACTGCCACTTTGTCCATGATGGGCCCCAACTCAACTTGTGTTTCTCTTGAGTTGTGATCTTCCAGTTCAGTTTCAATAGGAGGAAGAAGTACAAGAAGTTTGATCGTCATCACTCTCCAGGACCATGATGAACAAATTGTTTGTTGATTACGTGCTGCTAAAAATTTGATGGTACTCTGTACACTTCACAGTATTATTACTACTACTGTAATGCCATGACCCCAGACTGGATTAAGCCAGTTTTAGAATGTATGTGCATATCTTTTTTTGTTTAGCATTGGCACAAGAAAGAGGGGACTGAAGTATCTTAATACATAGGAAGGAGCCATGCTGGGTGTGCTACACCTCTTGGTGCCCAAGGGGAGTCTCCAGAAAGATACTGAAAGCAATTTAAACATTAAACTCTTTTTGCACATTTCTTCATTTTAACATGGTGATTAAGTAGAATCAAAAAGAAGAAATGCTGAATATAAATTGAAGGACATTATGGTCAGACTATATAATGCACTAGAGTATTGTGTGCAGTTCTGGTCACCACACTACATGAGAGGCATAGCAGCACTTGAAGATGTGCAGAGGAGAGCAACCAAGTGCATCCCAGGCCTTATCGTACTCTGATAGACTTGGAGAATGAAACCTGTTTAGTCTCAAGCAGAGACTGCCTGGTGATCTAATCCAGGTATTTAAAATCCTCAAAGACGTTGATAAATCTAGCAGAGTTCTTTCAATTTAACAGTGAATGACATATTTCAGGACACCAGTGGATATTAAGAGAAAGTGTATTTAGGAGTGAGGCCAGAAAGCACTTACTTTTTGCAAATAGTTGGTGGACTCTGGAACAAACTATGGAGACATGTATCTGAAACAGAAATACTGACAACCTTTAGGAAGAATCTGAATGAGATACTAGGACATGTTAGCTATAAGCTAAACAAACGAGCCTGATGGACTGAATGGTCTCCTCTCAATTATCGATGCTCTTATGTGCTTATAGGTCAACTTGTTCTTTCATAGTCCCACATGAACTGATATGTTCTTTTCACCACTAATGTTCATCACTACTGTTTAGTGTCCATTTGTGTGTTTTTCTTTCAGCTAAAGAGGTGTAGAGAACTAGCAGAACCAAACTTAGACAGGTCACCTATTGGACTAGGCTTGAGTCACTGAGGACATTGAAATGTACAGAAAAAAAACCCACAAGTGACTGTCACCTGGCTGGAATCTGAACCCTAGTCTTCACCTACCATGCTACCCTACTTAATGTAAAGTCTCAGCTAATCTTATAAACTTTCCCTGACAATGGTATGCTGATCTGATTGTTTGTATTTTCAAAAAAATGATACAAAAAAATTCCAGGAGCCACGTCATGCTGCTGATATCCTGCTCTGCATATGTGTCCAAAAGCAGCTCCATCCAGAGTCATTGTAGTTGCTCCCTGTGGTCTGACATTCAAACCGTGGAGGCAATTCAACAAAAGGCTGCCATCAGGCAAATTGTACTATTCTTGGTTGAAATGTTTATATTCTTCAAACTTCCTTTCCCACCAGTTTCAGCGACTCAGCTCAGCTTTTTGAAGTTGTTCCAGCTGCTCTCATCAGGCTTTAAATTTGAGATAACTAGGCTGGGTCGCACATAGGCACATATGATAAATGGATTTCAGCTGGAAAGGACCGTTCCGGTGACACAGCAAAGACCTGTAACAGTATTCTCATTTAGAGAGGTTCTGGCAGGCAGGCAAAGGTCAGCATAGAGGAAAGGAAAATGTGAACAATAGATCTGAATGTCATATGCAGGTCAAGGCACGAGAAATGACTGACAGTCAAATAAGGAAGAAGCTCATGTCTAGGCTCACAATTGGAGCACCACAAACTCCTGGGCTGGTCCCATTATTATGATGACAGAAATGAGGATTTAGTGCTGGCAGGTGGCACGTTCTGTACCATCCTGTGAGTTGTAGCATAAACACATTCTATGAATAAATTCCCCTCAAAATGCTAGTGGTTTTCTATGAATTAGTCGTCATGTTAGATAGAGCCTTTCAAAGCTAGCACTTTAACAAGGTGCCACACCTGCTCACCCCCGCTTTACAGGACCTGCTAAGATCCATGGCTGCCAGAATTTATTCTGACCTCTACCTCTCCTTTTATGTGTGGCCTGGTGCCAATCTTGTTCTTAGCCCCACCCCTCGATCAATGTGTCTTAGCAGCTCACTTGATCAGGCAGTCATGAGACTGGAGGGTGTGTCAATCCACTGTCCTGTGAATTACCTAATGACAGGTCCTTTGCATTTCTGGATCTATCTGCTGTGACCTCTCTATCTGTCTTTTATGCCTTGCTTTGCTTGTACAAATTCAGTTTGCTGCCTTTTCAGCAGTGATTCTACACTTTGGACCACAGGGTCTGTTTGCCTTCTACTTTGTTGATCTTCTGACTTCTGCTTGACACCGTGGTTGTGGTCCTCCTCCTGCTAACACCATATTGCCAATGCCAAATCCACAGAACATTATTTGGTGGGGCAGAGTTTCTGTTCAGCCTGAGGCTGCTATGAAGCATACATTGTCCATTGGTGTGGATTCATACTCGGGTCCATGTAGTTGTGAGAGAGCAGCAGTAATTACTAAACCATGATGCTGCCACACTAAAGACATGAGTCTGTAATCTGAACCTACTTTATCCAAGGCATCGCCAAAGGGGGTCGGAGCCCATCCTCATATTATTGGGTGCATTCCTAAAAAAAAAAATCTCTTCATGGAATGACGGCTCATCGCAGGGTACACTTCACCACACACCATGCTGAGAGTGAAGAAAGTTAACTTTTGGGCTGATATGCAGATGGAAAGTGAATTCCGAGGGCCGTATAACATGTGACAACTTTTCTAGTGATTTTCAGCTGTAGCCTTCATTTACATAATCTTAGAGAGTTGGGAGCATTCAGCAATGTGCTGCTGTGCAGGGCTGTCGTCTAGTCTGAGATATCAAGCGACCGTTGGATTTAGTCGTAGAGACGGCCTCTGTGTACATGAGAACTGACAACCAATGAATGCTCATTCTAAAGTCAGTGCATCTAATACAGTGACAAGGAAGAGGAAATGTTGGTGAAAGATTGGAAGAAAAAAAAGGCAGCATGTTATTGTCTGTCAAAAAGTGTGACTGTGCTGGAAGGTCAGCACACAATCGATAGATGTGTGATATTTAGCAATTTCAGCTGACAAGGTCCGACAACAGGAACAGCAAATCTGACATACCCAATGACTAGATGCCATGTAATGTTATGCCAGCACTCCACCTCGAAGCTGCCTGTTGAGAAAATATTTAATATCTTAAAAGTAATTAGACTGTAGTATAGGCCAGGGAACATCTTGTCTTTAATATGGCTGACAACAAAAGTAATACATTAAATAATAAAACTACTGTAGAAACACTGGATTAAAAATGCCCCACCCAGTACCTATGGCATATAACCACTCAGCTAAGTGACCCTTTTGACCAGGCCTGGGTTAGTGTCTGATTTGATGCAAGCAGCTATCATCAGGAAAGGACGTCCAGCCAGTAGTCACCATGATCTAATTAATACCTGGGGGATATAAATATCATTGACGATAATGATGCTAGTTTTAGTGCTTTAAGAATGGAAAACTTAGATGAACCTCAAAAAGACACGTGTACAGTGCATCCGGAAAGTATTCACAGTGCATCACTTTTTCCACATTTTGTTATGTTACAGCCTTATTCCAAAATGGATTAAATTCATTTTTTTCCTCAGAATTCTACACACAACACCCCATAATGACAATGTGAAATAAGTTTACTTGAGATTTTTGCAAATTTATTAAAAATAAAAAAACTGAGAAAGCACATGTACATAAGTATTCACAGCCTTTGCCATGAAGCTCAAAATTGAGCTCAGGTGCATCCTGTTTCCCCTGATCATCCTTGAGATGTTTCTGCAGCTTAATTGGAGTCCACCTGTGGTAAATTCAGTTGATTGGACATGATTTGGAAAGGCACACACCTGTCTATATAAGGTCCCACAGTTGACAGTTCATGTCACAGCACAAACCAAACATTAAGTCAAAGGAATTGTCTGTAGACCTCAGAGACAGGATTGTCCCGAGGCACAAATCTGGGGAAGGTTACAGAAAAATTTCTGCTGCTTTGAAGGTCCCAATGAGCACAGTGGCCTCCATCATCCGTAAGTGGAAGAAGTTCAAAACCACCAGGACTCTTCCTAGAGCTGGCCGGCCATCTAAACTGAGCGATCGGGGAGAAGGGCCTTAGTCAGGGAGGTGACCAAGAACACGATGGTCACTCTGTCAGAGCTCCAGAGGTCCTCTGTGGAGAGAGGAGAACCTTCCAGAAGGACAACCATCTCTGCATCAATCCACCAATCAGGCCTGTATGGTAGAGTGGCCAGACGGAAGCCACTCCTTAGTAAAAGGCACATGGCAGCCCGCCTGGAGTTTGCCAAAAGGCACCTGAAGGACTCTCAGACCACGAGAAACAAAAGTCTGATGAGACAAAGATTTAACTCTTTGGTGTGCTAGACGTCACGTTTGGAGGAAACCAGGCACCGCTCATCACCAGGCCAATGCCATCCCTACAGTGAAGCATGGTGGTGGCAGCATCATGCTGTGGGGATGTTTTTCAGCTGCAGGAACTGGGAGACTAGTCTGGATAAAGGGAAATATGACTGCAGCAATGTACAGAGACATCCTGGATAAAAACCTGCTCCAGAGCGCTCTTGACCTCAGACTGGGGCGACAGTTCATCTTTCAGCAGGACAATGACCCTAAGCACACAGCCAAGATATCAAAGGAGTGGTTTCAGGACAACTCTATGAATGTCCTTGAGTGGCCCAGCCAGAGCCCAGACTTGAATCCGATTGAACATCTCTGGAAAGACCTTAAAATGGCTGTGCACTGACGCTTCCCATCCAACCTGATGGAGCTTGAGAGGTGGTGCAAAGAGGAATGGACGAAACTGGCCAAGGATAGGTGTGCCAAGCTTGTGGCATCATATTCAAAAAGACTTGAGGCTGTACTTGCTGCCAAAGGTGCGTCGACAAAGTATTGAGCAAAGGCTGTGAATACTTATGTACGTGTGATTTCTCAGTTTTTTATTTTTAATAAATTTGCAAAAATCTCAAGTAAGCTTTTTTCACGTTGTCATTATGGGGTGTTGTGTGTAGAATTCTGAGGAAAAAAAATGAATTTAATCCATTTTGGAATAAGGCTGTAACATAACAAAATGTGGAAAAAGTGAGGCGCTGTGAATACTTTCCGGATGCACTGTATGTTAGTTAACTACCATGCCATTTACTATTGTGCCAGAGTCTTGCATTTGTGAAGCATTATCATATAAAGCTTCTGAAAATACTGAACAGCCATCAGTGGAGTGCACCACATGTACACTTTAGTACATATACTTGTTTGCCTGCCACCTTTATCCAAGGAGGCTTACAACATTTGATATATAATTGGTTACATTTTTTTTCTCCCCCTGTACTTGGACTACTGGCAGGTGAGATGAATTGCTCATGGTCACACAGGATGAACAACTGGGTTTGAGCCCACAACCTTAGGGTCTGTAGTCCAAAGTGTACGCCACACTGCCTGCTTTAGAAACAAAATCCCCAAAACAACAAGCCTACATGCTTTCCCATAAAACGTGATGAATGATCCCAGGCAAGTGAACCTGTGATGGACCTGAGAGACTAGTAAAACTTCTGCTGCCTAGGACAAGACTTTCCACCTCTCTGAACATGTAGGGTGAAAACTTGAAGCCAGGGCTGCCATGGGCCTCCGCTGGTGATGATTATTCTCAGTACTGACCTACCAACCCAACATCCTCAGATGTCATATGCCTTCTTAGTGGCGAGCTGGGGTAAGGGGCATGCTAGTCATTTATTACATCATTGTTAGAATTTACTTGTAGGAGAACTAGAAATGTTTGCTGAACTCCTCATTTTGCATGTCATCAAACAAAAGCATGGATGCCTTTCTTGTACTATTCTGAATCACAGCCTCTACTTTAATAATCTCGTCATCAACCCAAAAATAATGGAGGGGTTCAGTGATGTGGAATTCTGAGCAACCAAGATGAGGAACTAAGTTTTGTGGTTGCCTGCTGCAGTTTGAAATTTGGAGGAGGCATGTATTGCTGCATTGCATTTTAGCAGCATTTTTAGGAGGTTGAATTCTCCTTGTGAAATTCTTTCATTTTAAGACTTCAAATGTATAGCCTTTAGTTACTGGATTGTCTGTCTGTTATGATTCATGGTTTTACTTATTATTGAGCTAAATAATTTACCATATATATATATATTAGCATAATACCCACACTTCGCAGTGGAGAAGTAGTGTGTTAAAGAAGTTATGAAAAAGAAAAGGAAACATTTTAAAAATAACGTAAGATAATTGTTAATGTAATTGTTTTGTCATTGATATGAGTGTTGTTGTCATATCTATCTATATATATATATATATATATATATATATATATATATATATATCAAAATAACCGCTTGGCAGCGGAGAAGTAAAAAGAAAAGGAAACATTTTAATAATAACGTAACATGATTGACATTGTCATGAGTGTTGCTGTCATATATATACAGTAATCCCTCCTCGATCGCGGGGTTGCGTTCCAGACCCCCGCGATAGGTGAAAATCCAAGTAGAAACCATATGTTTGTGTGGTTATTTTTATATATTTTAAGCCCTTATAAACTCTACCACCCTGTTAACATTATTAGAGCCCTCTAGACATGAAATAACACCCTTTAGTCAAACGTTTAAACTGTGCTCCATGACAAGACAGAGATGACAGTTCTTTCTCACAATTAAAAGAAAGCAAACATATCTTATCTTCAAAGGAGCGCCGTCATAAAGGAGCGCCAGGAGCAGAGAATGTCAGAGAGAGCGCCGCAAAGAAAAGCAAACAATCAAAAAATCAATACATGCTTTTAAGTATACAGAAGCACCGCGATAAAGCTGCATTTTGTAGAGGAGCGTCCGTGTCCTCTGTGCAAACAGCCCTCTGCTCACACCCTCCGTCAGGCAGAGAGAGCGAGAAAGATAGAGAGAAGCAAACAAGCACAGCGGAAGCATATCTTATAGCATTGAGGAGTTTTAGTTAATATGTAATACATGCTCTGATTGGTTAGCTTCTAAGCCATCCGCCAATAGCGCCCCTTGTATGAAATCAACTGGGCAATCAAACTGAGGAAGCATGTAACCTAAATTAAAAGACCCATTGTCCAGAGAAAGCGAACCACCGAAAAATCTGTGATATATGTTTAGATGTGCTTACATTTAAAATCCGCGATAGAGTGAAACCGCGAAAGTCAAAGCTGATATAGCGAGGATTACTGTATATGTATATATATATATATATATATACACACATATAAACATATATATATATATATATATATATATATACACATATACAAATATAGACATGCAATTATCTAATCAACCAATCACATGGCAGTTGCTTCAATGCATTTAGGGGTGTGGTCCTGGTCAAGACAATCTCCTGAACTCCAAACTGAATGTCAGAATGGGAAAGAAAGGTGATTTAAGCAAGTTTGAGCGTGGCATGGTTGTTGGTGCCAGACGGGCCGGTCTGAGTATTTCACAATCTGATCAGTTACTGGGATTTTCACGCACAACCATTTCTAGGGTTTACAAAGAATGGTGTGAAAAGGGAAAAACATCCAGTATGCGGCAGTCCTGTGGGCTTAAAATGCCTTGTTGATGCTAGAGGTCAGAGGAGAATTGGCCGACTGATTCAAGCTGATAGAAGAGCAACTTTGACTGAAATAACCACTGCTACAACCGAGGTATGCAGCAAAGCATTTGTGAAGCCACAACACGCGCAACCTTGAGGCGGATGGGCTACAACAGCAGAAGACCCCACCGGGTACCATTCATCTCCACTACAAATAGGAAAAAGAGGCTACAATTTGCACGAGCTCACCAAAATTGGACAGTTGAAGACTGGAAAAATGTTGCCTGGTCTAATGAGTCTCGATTTCTGTTGAGACATTCAAATGGTAGAGTCAGAATTTGGCGTAAACAGAATGAGAACATGGATCCATCATGCCTTGTTACCACTGTGCAGGCTGGTGGTGGTGGTGTAATGGTGTGGGGATGTTTTCTTGGCACACTTTAGGCCCCTTAGTGCCAATTGGGCATCGTTTAAATGCCACGGGCTACCTGAGCATTGTTTCTGACCATGTCCATCCCTTCATGACCACCATGTACCCATCCTCTGATGGCTACTTCCAGCAGGATAATGCATCATGTCACAAAGCTCAAATCATTTCAAATTGGTTTCTTGAACATGACAATGAGTTCACTGTACTAAAATGGCCCCCACAGTCACCAGATCTCAACCCAATAGAGCATCTTTGGGATGTGGTGGAATGGGAGCTTCGTGCCCTGGATGTGCATCCCACAAATCTCCATCAACTGCAAGATGCTATCCTATCAATATGGGCCAACATTTCTAAAGAATGCTTTCAGCACCTTGTTGAATCAATGCCACGTAGAATTAAGGCAGTTCTGAAGGCTTAAAGGGGGTCAAACACCGTATTACTATGGTGTTCCTAATAATCCTTTAGGTGAGTGTATATATACATATACATATATATACACATATATATACATATATACTGTATATACACATATATATACAAATCTACATATATATATCTACATATATATATTAGGTGGGACTCGATTAAAAAATTAATCCAATTAATTAGAGGCTGTGTAAGAATTAATCTTGATTAATCGTATGTAATCGCACACGTAAATTTGCCCCAAATCGCAAATGTTTTTTTTTTAATTTAAAAGGGTTTTAGTGGGTGACAGAATCAAATAATAGACATGGACATGAATATTGTAAACTGAAGCTGTTTTAATTTCTGAAAAAAAATGCTTTTAAACTGCATTTGAATTCAAAACAGAAACAAAAATATCATCCCTGGTTAAAATTGGGCAGACTTAAAAATAAAGTGGTAGTTTAAGTACTTTAAGTACATTTTCAGAATAGTATTGTCTTTAAATAATAATAACCAAAATTTCAACATAAAGTGCAGTTTTTCTTCTTAAAAAAATAAGTCAGAAACATAAAAGGTAATTTGACCAGCTTAATCTTTAAACTCTGAGTAACATTAGCCAAAATTATTTTGTACATTAGGCTAAAACAGTGTGATCATTGAACATTTTGTAATTAGATGTATTTAGAATTACTAACGGTCACGGAAGTCCAATGATCCCCAGTAAGAGCCACAAAGTCCGCTTTCTGTAATGCATCTAATTTTGCTTGCTTTTCAGTGTGCACAAAACCATGCTTTTATCAAGGCTTCGCTTGGGTAGTCTTTTGAAATGAAATTTTGCTTCGATCAGTCGTAGGAACGAGCTTTATTCCGACTCTAACATTTTTGTAGCTGTGATGTGTGCATCAGTGTAATGGATGTACCAGGAAATCATGCATTGACAAAAGTTCCCTTTGCTTGGAATTGAAAGTGTGATTAAATGCGCTATTTTTTAACGCGTTATGGAGTACATGCATCAAGCTTCTCAGCTGTGCTTGTGCTAAGAAAAGTAAACATTTTAAAATAACGTAACATGATTCTGTTAACCTATATTTTTTCATATGTCCCAAACCAAGGAGATGCGAGGTAAAATGAACGGGAAGCGCGCACATACTCAGTGCATCCCTCTCGAATCAACCTCGATGTCGGCGCTTAGAGGCTTAAGACTCTACAATTGCGCCACGCATGTGGCTTGTCTATCTGAGAGTATGTAGATCGGTATATATATATATATATATATATATATATATATATATATATATATATATATATATATAAAAACAATATATATATAAAAAGGAACATTTTAAAATAAGTTACATGATTGTCAATATACAGTAATTGTTTTGTGAGTGTTATTGAGTGTTGCTGTCATCAAGGATTTGATTATCATTATTTCTTTCAATCAGGTTCGTATTTGTAGATGTTTGTGTTCAAGTTACATTCCGTGTTTGTCAATCGTTGTAAAGATAAGAGGTTTCATTCATCGATTCGTTTCTTACTGCATCAATAAACAGCTCGTCTTCCTCTTTATCTGAGATGTGACACACTGCATGCACGGGTTTTTTTACACTGTCTTCCTTTAGCGGGACATTCACTTTTTCCACCGTGTGCTTTGTTTCCGCAGTAGCTGCACCTATGAATATACTTGTATGTATCAGACGCTTCATATTTTTTTGCTGCCTTCTCAATTGTGAAATTTTTTGTTTTTTGTTCAGCACTCTTTGGAACTGTTGCTTTTGTCTGTGCAGTGCGTCAGTTCATGTGAGCCGCTTGGTGTTCTTGCATCGAAGGTTCCCAGCTGTGCTGGTGCCATCTCGTGTGATGTCCATAGCTATATGTAATGTTAGTTAAGACCCGGTACTTAAAAGTTTCTCTCGCAGTTTCGCTGAGTTTGTGCCAAACACCACCCTGACCATCTCATCTTCCTCTGCATAAGCACAGTCATTCACCCGTGAATATTTAGCGGCAGTGTTTCTATTGGCAGCCTGTCTATGAACCTAATTTAAACTTTAGGTTTACACCGTGCTTTGTTTCCGAAGTAGCAGCACTCATGAATATGGTTGTATATGTCAGTCGCTCGCTTCTTATTGTTTCGCTGCCTTCTCAATTATATAATGCATGCTTTGTTCAGCGCTTTTTTGAGCTCTTCCTTGTTTTCTACGCACTGCGTTGATAGTCAGTTCACATGATTACGTGGGAGGTGTGATGATGTCACACGAAACTCCGCCCCCCACGGCCATCCAGCTCAACTCCATTACAGTATATGGAGAAAAATAGCTTCCAGTTATGACCCTTGCGCGTAGAATTTCGAAATGAAACCTGCTTAACTTTTGTAAGTAAGCTGTAAGGAATGAGCCTGCCAAATTTCAGCTTTCTACCTACATGGGAAGTTGGAGAATTAGTGATGAGTCAGTCAGTGAGGGCTTTGCCTTTTTTTAGTATAGATATATATATAATATATGTGTGTACAGTATATATATATATATATATATATATATATATATATATATATATATATATATATATACTAGTAAAATACCAAGGCTGCAGGAGAAGTAGTGTGTTAAAGAAGCAATGAAAAGAAAAGGAAACATTTTGAAAATAACGTAACCTGATTGTCAATGTAATTGTTTTGTCACTGTTGTGAGTGATGAGTGTTGTTGTCATATATATATATATATATATATATATATTTACACACACACACATAAACATATATATATATACATATCTATACATATACACATATATACATACATATATATCTACATATATACACACATATACATACATACAGACACATATATACACACAAATACATATATATATATATACATACATACACACACACATATATAAACATATATATACATATACATACATATCTACATATATACACACACAGCTATTTCAGATCAGTGCAATACGCTGTTTGTTAAAACGGTTGACTCCGCTCTTACGTGCAATAACAAATCAAATCATTCAGTTGTCTTTGCTCATATGTCATTTTAGAGCTGGACGCCTGGCATCTTTTTGGCCACAGGGTCGTTTCTGTTTGGTGTGAGGTTCTGTGTTGTGGAGATTCTCAGGATGGATTGCAGGTGCTCATCAGTGAGGCGACTCCTGTGTGCTGTTTTGTTAGTCTTTATCACTGAGAAGAGCTTCTCACACAGATATGTGCTACCAAACATGCACAAGGTTCGAGCCGCATGTAGACGGACTTTTTGTTCTTCAAAGTCACCAA